>NW_007578205.1:487942-574949 GCF_000690725.1 Stegastes partitus | reverse complement strand
TTTAAAAACTGTGAATAGTGCAACGTTTAAGAAAATAATTGCAAATATCTGTAAAATAATTACATTTGTAGTTGATTTAAACACAGCAAAACAGTCTCATTTTGCGGTCACAGAAAAATATTTTTAAAATACAGCCAACGTGCAAATTAATACTTTTTTTTAAAATGTGATTTTATGTGATATTATCTGTAAATTAACCAAACATAGAAAACTTGTAAAATAACAGTTTAAAAAATGTATCTGTAAAAAAATTGTGTAATTTTATAGTCAAATTTTATAAAAGAACAAATTACCATTTACAAAAATACTGTCTTTTTTTTTGTAAGTGGACATTATTTACATATTTGTTTTGTTATGCTGTGATTTTATTAGTTATTATTGTAATTTGAAAAAAAAGGTCAAATTTGTTAATAACAGCTAATTGTTGAAAAAAACATTTTTTTAAACATTCTTTTTTTTTTTAACAGTGCAGCCACTTCCATCAATCCTATTCATTACTTTTATTGTGGATTTTTTATTTTATTTTATTTTATTTTATTTTATTTTATTTTTTTGTCTTTTCTCAATTGTTTTTCATTTCAAATGTTTTATTCTCTTTCTTTCATTGATTGTATGAACTGTGCAAATACTGTTATTATGATTATAAAGTGAGTCAATATAGCAAAATTCACACTTTTCATGCACATAGTTTACTTTTTTTCCAGAGAAGAGAGTTTTATCCATTTAAATTCACCGTCAGTTTTAACTCAGCAGTACAATGTGAGGAGTGACGGCTACATTTTACACCTCGCACACTCATTTACAGGAAAAAAAAAATTTACATTTCAGTCAGACTGTGTAAGATCACATTGGAATAATTACACAGCAGCCAGAGTTGAAAGGAGAAGAGATGGTGATTATGTGGAGGGAACAGATTATTTCATTCAGCTGATTCAGGGGCTGATTACACAGATTATACTGTACTATACATCGCTGATGAAATAATTCACTGCGCATACGGTCGGCTGTCTGCAGCCATAGAAGTCCCGTCTGACATGTTGAACACTGTGCTACAAATACAGTTCAATCAGTTATACTGACAACGAGGGGGAAAGTATTTTTTCTTGTTTAACCTGAACATCATTAACAATGAGAAGAAATATGAAAGCTGATTGTTCATGCTGTTTGAATGAGGCCGTAATTACTGCAGCGTACAAGTTGTATCTGATGTAAATGTAATTGTCTTGTAGCAGCTGAAGTAGATCTGCATCGTATTATGTCAGTAACTGAAGCTACACAAACAAAAGATTTACAGACAACCATAACATAGGTTTTAGTGTGCATTATACACACTTAACTTATAAAAAATTTAGAGAGTCTTGTACATAAAATTCCCTGTGGAAAGAAAAAAATCTACAAAAATTCATCTATTCCTAAATGGGATCAACCCACTTGTATCTGTGTTGTGATTATCCTTTATTCTAGTAATTTTTGTAATCTGTTTTTATTTGAATTGCAGTAATGTTCATGTTTGTTACAAGGCAAATGTTCACCTTTGAGCTACAATGATGGCAGGTGCCTATAAGAAAGCTACTTTAACCTATACGTAAATATTTATTTTTCACTTAACATCCTCAAGAAAATTGTAAACTTTTATCTGACAGGTGTTATCCACCCGTCACTGATCATTCAGGGCTGATGCCAATATTTAAAACCTACATCAGCTGCCTTTTTTTTACAATGCTAACACGGTTGAATGCCACCTTGCAGCTTACTGTCGGAGAGATTTGTTCCAAAATGACGTATCCAACATTTGAAAAGCAAAGCTACTGCTTCTACTTTTACTCAATTGCCTAAATGAATGCCACATACTTGACACATCTTTAGCAGATTAAATCCATGGGAGGAAGAAGAGGAGAGATCTTCAAACTGAATAATGAACAGGATGATTTTTCTCTTGTAAACGGGTATATAACATTTTGGAAATGAACCCTTCATCTTCCCTCTGTGAGAAAATCTTCTCTTCATGTCGCGACAATAGTAGTTTGACCAGTCTTTGCTAAAAAAAAAAAAAAAAAAAAAAGGAACAGTTTGACATTTTATATTGGCTGATACTGATCATAATGTTGATACCATCCCGAGCACATACAATGTGTTTTAGTTAGAATCAGTATTGAGTCTTTCATATTTCACCCTGTATCAGTTACTGATACTTATTACGATTGCTAAATAGGTTACAGCATTGCCACCATTCCATCACCTTCAGATCTATATTTTAATTGATCAAAGCATTCCCAACAGAGGGGGATGTAGCTCAGTGGTAGAGCGCATGCTTCGCATGTATGAGGTCCTGGGTTCAATCCCCAGCATCTCCACTCCTTATCCGTGATGGAGCAGTACACCGATGCTTTCCAGCTCCACTGCTCTTTAAGTCACACAGTACGAGCAGCTACACAGTGTTCCAATGTGCCTCACGCTGAAACATTTAATAAAAATCCTTCCATTTCCCGCTAAAGAAATTAATGACAAAGAACCAATGTCAGCAGCTCTATTGAGCTCTGGCTACCATAGCGCACAGTAAGTTCACCTGAGCTGACCTCTAGCTCAAATTATTCATTCATCAGGACATGTTGGAGAGGTGCATGTGTAACGACTAACATGAAACACGAGTTTTGTCCTTTTGTCCCGTTCTGATCAAATCAGAAAGGCAAAGAGATGGAGGCTGGCATTGGAGAGAGAAGCAGAAGGACAGATTAAGAAGTGAAGGTGGAATAAAGCTGGTGTTTCTGCTGCTAAACCAATACGGGTCATTTTGATTTGATTCACAGCGTGCATGCACTGAATACAGAGATGCACATGTATGGAACACATCAGACTTCAAATGTATTAGAAAGTAGTATAATAAGCACAACTGCCCACAGAAGTGTCTGCTAACGTCCGTGTGCCGCCTGCAAATAAGGAGGACAAAGAGAAGGAAATTTAGATCTTGGCTGGATGTTTGGCTCATGGCAGGGAAAGATGCTCAGACGACCAATGAAATGTTACGGTAAAACACGCTAACTTCACATCTGCTAAAAAAAGGACACGGTTCATTAATGAGCACATGAATATGAATAAATAATTTCATCAGGACGGAGAGCAGGTTTGTGGAGGGGAGGAGGGAGGGCCGAATCCCGCTGGGTGTCTGCTCACATGACAACAGCTCCTTCTTTCTCAGACTTCCGCCACCCAAAAATTGAAAGAAATTCAGATGGCATTAAAAGAGGAGAGGGGGAGTGACAGGACGACAGGAGGGAGGAGAAAGAAAGTGGCATCTATCCCTCCCACACATCTGCTGACTGATTAGCAGGAGAGCGGCGCGAAGAAGAGGGGAACAGAGTGTTAAGTTTGTTTGAGAGCTTAAAATAGACGCGGCTAAGTGCGTAGAGAAAATAAATCATGTGTTCTTTAAATACTGCATGAGATTAGAGAATATATTATTGAACTGTAAGTTCCTTTTATATATTAAAAAAAGGGGGCTCATCCCTCTTGAGGAGAGTGCATGGCTAACATCTCTACTGCTGTTTGTGCAGAGAGCGAGCTGGGATGTGTGGTCCAAAACCCATTAACTGTGGCTCACTTAACAGAGTGCTTTGAAAAATAGATTACAAAAAAAAAAAAGAATATCCTTGACTATCTTTCAGGAAGGATTTAAGAATTTATCAAGAGACTAAAAGTCAAGCTTTCCCTCAATATTTCATTTGAGGTGCAATTATAAAATTACAAGACTGCCTCTATAAAAAGCACACACACAAAAAAAACACATACTCGTCTTGCCATGTGTAGAAATTCCTGTTCTGACTACTTTCAGGTCCGCATTTGCAATTTCACCATGGACCTCATACTAGAGATCAAATTCGGCGTCAGACTGACCCAACCTTTATGTCGAGGATCATCACGAGAGCTGGTTCTACAGCTGCAACCAACAGATAAAACAGCCTCAGCCCTCAATGGAAGAGCCGGATGTCCCCAAGACCGAGGAGGGAGCATCAGGTCAGCAGTGGCCTGCTTGTCATTGTGTTTGACATTCACGGGGTTGTGCACTGTAAATTTATTCCCCAGGGTCAAACTGTCAAGTTCCACTGTAACATCCTGAGGGGTTTGAGGCAGAACATTCGATGCAAATGACCCGAAATGTGACGCGTGCCATCACAGTGCACTGAAAATACATGAGGTTTTTTTTTTTGACCATACCAACACATTCACCCTTCCTTCCTCACCCAGTCTGCTTCCCAGCAACTTCTTCCTCTTTCCCAAAATGAAATTCAAATTGAAACTTTTGACATAGTGGAGGAGATCCAGCATGCACTGCAAAATGTGATTGACACACTTGCAAAACATGGACGTGGCAGGAGCACTGGGAGCAGAGCATCACCGCACAAGGTAACTACTTCGAAGGTAATAGCAGGTAAATTGGGTTTTTCGCTTTTTATAGGTGCATTCTTTTCACACCTCGTTACCTCCTCCACCTCCACTTTGGGTGCATTTCAGGTGGATGGTTTCTTTAAGGACATCTGGAGAAAATCTGGTGGCACAGAAAGTTGAAAATGATACATAGGGTTGCATTGATCACCAATTACCAGTCAAAGTATATTTTAAAACACAGTGTAATTAGTGCTCTTGTTGCATCCACTAATGAGTCACAATCCATCAATGTCACAGCTACATGTCACAGCTACCTGCTCTTATACTGATCACAAGAAATAGTGAGTTTTCTTTATTCAGATCCTGACCGCGCTTCAACGAATCGCTTGCGATGCCGACACAAAGCGCACTCGAGCGTATGATGTTGTCGCTGCATCCTGGGAATAAACAGAGATGAGTGATTGACAACAACTTCCACTCGCCGCTGATGTTTTCGATATGATCGCCTCAAATGCATCGTGATCGCAGTTTATTTATGACGAGCGCGAGACTGAAAACATTTTTTAGACAGTGTCAGAAAAAATTCTGTCATTTTTTTTTTTCTCCCCGCTGCTTGTATGAACAGGTAGTTTCTCAGGGGTAAATTTAACCTGACAGTCTTGGCTGCTGGTGTTTTCCCTGAGGGAAAAACTGTGAGTACTACTCCACTCAGGAGGAAATGTGGGGGAAACACGGCGAAAAATCTCCAGCAAATGTCAGGAAGTGTTACGTCAGTTTAGCCAGTCACTCAGTCCTTTGAACATCTCATCACTTAGACGTCTCACTCTGAAGTTCTCTTTGGGCAAAAAATAAAAAATAAAAAAATGAGAAGGAATCACCCAGGAGTACATGGATGCCTTCACACATCTTCTACCATTGTTTGACAGGAGAATGGTGAAGGTAAAAGAAACCGCAAAGATACACTAAACTTTTAGATTGGTTCCACTGCTCAACATGTGACAAGGTAACAACATCAAGTTCCATACCCCGGCTTTATGGAGCCCTTTTCTAACTCTAAAGCTATTTTCATTGCTTTTAATATCTTTGTGATCTCTGCCCTTCAGTCAGCTTTCATTCTTTGTCATCCGTCTCAACTTTTACTCTGAATTCAAAGAAGATGAAGAACAGCAAGAAAGTTAAAAAGAAGCTGCTCAGATTACAGGGTGAGATTGGCTCCAAAATATTAGACTGTGTCAACAAAAAGTCAGTAAAAGAGCAGCAACATCATTATAATATCATAGCAACAAATGTAAAGTCACTTAGTAGTGCCATTTATAATATTTCACTTCAGATAGGGTTCTGATTCTTTCATCAAAGCTGATGCTACACTGTATATGCTCAGATTCAGTCAGGTATTAGACATACTGACAAATTAGCAACTGAGGGGCTGCAGCCTTGGTAGGATGTGGTTCATGAAAGTTAGGTCTGCAAAAGCAAAACTGGGCGTTGTTAAATGGGACAGTCTAGCCTACAGAGGACTTGACATTTGCATCACCAACTGGTCCTCCCTGCTGCTCCTGTTGAATAGTTTGAACACTTGTATTGAAACCAAACACTCTGGCTGCTACTTCGTTTAGGTAGTGCACCATTATTTTGGAAAAACTCCAACAGTTAAACGTGGGAAGTCAATCTCGGGACATTTATACAATTTCACTTAGTGGACACTTTTATCCAGAGCATTTGAGAGTAGATCATATTCATATACCAATGGCGACAGAGCTGCCATGCAAGGGGCCTGCCTGCCATTGGGAGCAACTTTTTGGGTTCAGTGTCTTACCCAAGGACACTTCGACTGTGGAGGGGCCAGGGATTGAACCTCCAACCTTGTAATTAGTGGACAACCCGCTCTACCACCTGAGCCACAGCCGCCTGGGACAGGTTGTGGATCCATTGCAGTGCAGGAAAAGATGGCTGCATTTTAAAAAGTTTGGCCGCCTTTGAAGGATGCAGCTCCAGCTTTAAGACACAGCTACAGATTGGAGATCAGTGCCAGGTTTTATTTATTACAAGACCAACTTGGCCTCTAGGCTGGTGCTCTGTTCACCAGACACTAAACCACCACCTTAGACAGCATTACTAAGCATGTTAATATCAGTAATATTCTAAAACATCATATTTAGTTAAAAACCGCTTCATTATCAGAAGCTGAGACAGTACGCCCACTTGCAGCGCATGATAAAAGCGTCTTTTCATTCTTTACAAAGCTCTAAAATCCTCGTGTAACTGGTCTGCACCTGCAGCGCTGACTTAATGAGTAAAGTAGAAAGGTTCAAAGCCAAGTGTTTTAACCTCAAGTAAACCCATTGAGAAAAAAAAGAAAACAGAAAGTAGCCCGTCTGGTTTGAGCGTCCGTCGTCTTTATTCAGTTATGAGTGGCATTACGGTGTGGCAGCCGATCCGCTCTTGGACAACCCTTCAGTCTCTCCTTCGTACATTTCCCCCCTCCGTGTCTTCATCCCTTCCTCCAACACTCCCAGGCTTCTCCTTTGAGCTCCTCCAGCTTCCCTGAAGACAGACAGGGAAGCCAGCTTTGGGGGGTGGGGTGATGCTGCTGATGGGGGGGATGGAGGGGAAGGGTGCGAAGAATAGTGTTCCCAGAATGTCAGCACCCACACACTTCCACATCAACCTACACACACACACACACACTTGGAGGAGCAGCTCGATAACCGCCTGGCACACACACCAACACTTACGTACTACTGCTGCCAGTCTCTCCACACGGACCCCCTCCGAGGCCCCCGCTGTGGTTTAATTGGTGTAATTATATTTGCATAAGGCCGTCCTGTTTCAGCGAACATCGCACACACACACACACACACACACACGGTCTTGACGAGTTTTAATAGGCAGGATAATTGAATGTGATTCTCCCACTAGTACCCTTAAGGGCCTGTCTGTATACACTGCACAGGGTCGCGCGCTTTACGTTTGCTCGGACAAATACATTTTCCATCAACTCAGCTGTTAATTACAGAACTAAAAGGTTAATCGTTTTATAGCTGACAATAAAAGGTTTCCCAAAAAAACTAAAAAATTAACCTCCTTGATAGAATCAGCCAAGTTGTTGCTGTACTTTTTTTGCTTGACTTCACACCTCTTGCGAAAAAACAAAATGTAAATGAAAAACAGCAAAAAAAAAACATAATGAGAGAAAGGTTTGAAGTGGAAATCATCTTGACATTTCTCCCAAGTGTAATTTCTCTTTCTAATTATCACTGGGTTACAGCTTAATAAGAATTGTTAGAAATGAGCAACAATGAGGGCAACATAATTATCATCGGGGCAATGCAGGAATGCTGATTAAAGTGGTTACAAGAGACATTTAGTTGTTTTCCTTACAGCGGGATTAATTGGAAGAATAATTCTCTGTACTGGTTATGCAGCGTAGTCACATTTCATGATTAAACTAAACAACACACGTCATCACCTAAACTAGGGCTTCTCAAAGTCTGTATTTCTGTCTGCACCGAACAACAAGTCAATCCAAGCCCAGGTCATATCATGAATAAAAAGTTTTGTAGTGTTACAGTGCAGTTGGACATGATTCACAGCAATCCTGTTCTAAGATGAATGCGTTTGTAATGTAGATTGTTTCCTCCATTGTGACAAACTGCTGGAAACTGTGTTGTTGCAGAGTTCACGCATTAATGCTACACAGACTTTTATCCGCTCCGTAATCCCAGATACAGAAGGTGTCTTGTTTACCCCAGTACACAATCTCTACAACCTGTGTAAATGTATGAGTATGTCTAAGTCAGAAATAAAGATGGATAGACCTTCCTCCCCATCTTCTCAGAATTAACTCCACAACAGGAAACAACAACATAAACATGCTGAAAAATTTAAGTTTTCCCAAAGTTGGACTGCAATAAGGCATCCCTGCTTGGCTATTTCGGTGAATTTGCAATTTTATTGACATTGCTTGCCTCCCTGCATGCTAAACAAGTCACTGTTTTGCAGGAACACAACAGCAGCATCCTGGGCTTGACGGCGTCCAAGACAATTGCTATTGATTTAAAGAAGCATCAACAAACCGCAGCATTTTTCCTCCTATAGCATAATGAATTAATGAGGTGCAGTCAGACCATTCTCCAGCACTAACATAGCACAGTGGAGACAGATTTAACTATGCAAGACTACATTTGTGGTGTAATCACACATCAGAGGTCAAGGGTGAAGGAAAACTGTACTTTCTTGATCGTCTTAAACTCAAATGTATGTGACTTAAAAGTTGTATACGTCAGATGATCATGTTGTTATTTCCAATCATTTGGGATCTCTAATTCTGAATATATATCAGATAGTAATAAGTTTAAGAAATCCTGCCCTAAATTTTTATCACTGACCTCTGTGAAGATTTCCAATCATCCAGCTCATGGTGTATCTAAGCGGTAAAATGAAGTTGTGGGTTTCCTGAAGAAGTGAAGAAGCCTTTTAGATGAAGTAGGTGTAACATCTACAAACACAGCTGCCTTCGTTTTAGCACTCAGACACTTTATCACTTGAATATTAGAAGTAAAATATCACAGCTCTGAGAATTTCCTGCTTTCTACTCTCAAACATCTTGGCTTGTGATCCCTAAGGACACATTCGGACCAATGTTAGCTCCTAAACTAAAGCCTGAATTCAACATCATTAAACGAGGAGTCGATTAGCCAAGTTTAAAACACACACATTCATGGTTGATTATGCTCTCACCCAAATGCCATATTTCCACTCTTTATCTCACTATCATTCTAAAAGATATATATACTCAAGTACTGTGT
Source organism: Stegastes partitus (assembly GCF_000690725.1). NCBI lineage: Eukaryota > Metazoa > Chordata > Actinopteri > Pomacentridae > Stegastes > Stegastes partitus. The sequence continues at coordinate 565,758 of NW_007578205.1, read as the reverse complement.
ACCTCAAACTGGATTTAACAACACATCCCCCAACATGGCTGAACGCCCACTTCTAGACAGGCAGTGCCTACTTGTGACCCCTTTTGTGCACAGGTTCCATATGTTTGTGTGCTTTTGATGTCCCTTTTCGTATCGTTTCATTCCAGGGGCCCCAACATAAAGGTTGCTCTGAATAATAAGTAAACAATAATGCAAACAGTTATTCATGCGACTCAAATGCAGCTTGGTTGGGTACCACTGCTGAAGTAGACAGGCTGCACTACACATACTATATATGAGTACACATAGAGAGAGTATAGAATATAGGAGCAGAAAGGTTTCAATACAGCAAAATACCTTAAAGATGCTCTTTAAAAAAAAAAAACACTCAAGCGGCCTTCGAAATTACAATGAAATTACCTTAACAGTAAGAAAATGACAGCCAGCCTCTTTGCCTCGGAGTGATTTGAAATGCTCTCCAATTCTGAGAGACCACCGCCGGCCTTAATGCACTGTTAACATGTTTTAGGCTTTTCTTTTTTTATTCACTGAAACCTCTTCCCTTTTTTTCTTTTTTTTTTGCTTTGTTATCCATATCTCCCTTCCCCCCCTCTTCCTCTCCCTTCCTCTCTCTTTCATTTATGAACTCACCTCACCTACGCTATCCATGCCTCCCCTCCTCCTCCTCCTCTTCCTCCTCCTCCACCTCCTCATTTTCCACACAAACCGAAACCCCTCGCCTAAAAATGAAATCTGATTTTCCTTCTCTCTCCCTCTCACTCTCTTCCTCTCTCTCTCTCTCTCCCTCTCTCTCTCTCTATGGATGAGGGTCTCTGGGTCTTTTGTTCATCCACCCGCTCATGTGGCCTCCTCCGGTTGCCACGACAACCGGGTGTATACATACTGTTGCTCCGGGAGAGAGATCGAGATGGAAAAAGAGAATGGGATGCAGAGAGATGAGAGAGGTTGAGATGGAGTCAGGGGAGACAGAAGGAGAAAGCAAAAATAAAATAAAAATGGTAGCAATGTGGAAAAATTAGTAAAATGAGGAGGAGGAAAGAGAGAAAAAATGTAGGGGTTGACAAGAGAGAAACACAAAATATGTAGGATGAGAAAGATGCAAATGTCCTTTTCCCTTCAGCTGCAGGAGCAGAATTTTTACCCAGCTCGAATAATTCTATTCAGAATGAAATGACTCTCTAATACCTACCAAAACAAAATTATAAATGAAACTCCTGCTCCACTGCTCGGCATTCCTTCATTTTATTATCATTTGTTTGGCAGGGGATAATTGATTTTTTTTGTAGAAACACAGCAAAGTTCTAATCTAATCTCCTTCCCCATGTTTTTTCATATCAGCAACTGATTGTAACACACAAATTTAAAGCTTACTGCACTGCAGCCACATGCTGCAAAATGCTCAGAATCACAGCATCAGCAGAAACCAGCTGAAATGGTCTGCAATGAGAATGCAAAATGTAGAGGGAAACAAACCCATGGCAAATCCCTTCTCTCTCAACCTGCATAGGACTCACAAATTACGCTTTGAAGTTCACATAATTACAGAACTCATTTGAGTCTAAACTCGTAGCCGAAGCAAAATATGTCATCTAAAACAGGAGAATGGTAGGGAGACACATATATAATTCAGCTGCTGTGTTAGTATTCTGTCTCATTCTCATGTTGTCTCTTTCTTATTTATATTTATATAATGGGAACACAATCCACAATAGGGACAACACTATAAAAAGAGGACAAGAGTGGGTGGGAAAACCTTAAATGACGCCGAATCCATGAGGAGACAATCAAAGGTAAGAAAAAATAAATAACTAAGAAATGAGTTGAGGAGGAGAAACAAAAAAAAAGACACACAGAGAAACAATAAATACCAGCATCCTCGTCCGGGCAGCATCTTCCTCCACCCAGTTGTCTGTGTTTGCTGTATTAGAGGCCCTGCAGGAATCCAAACCCTGCAGACAAGCAGCCATCTGCCATCTTGGCTCCAATCCAGCCCTTCTCTGAAGAGCCAAGATGGCGCCCAGTCACACACATTCAAAAGAACTGTATCCAAAAATCACAGTCAAAAAAGACATGTTTTGTTACATGTCAAGAGATATAACATTTTCCTATTCTGGTTTATGTAGTAGGAAAAAAATTTTTTAGTTGTGGCATTTTGTTTTTTAACAGCTGGTTCAGTGTAGGTTTAAAGATCACCAGCTGTAAATAACTTGAAGAAAAACAGCAGAGAGCTACATGACAAAACAAAAAGTGAAAACAGATAGAAATGAAGTGGAAATATACTGTCCTCTTACACTGACTATTGCACAGCCCTTCTGGGATGAGTGCGTGACTTGAGCGTCTGTTGCGTTCACGCCCTGACCAAAGTCATCCACACCATGCTGATTCAGCCTATCAACAGCAGGTGAACCTCTCTGTACTTCACAGTATATAAATCTGCTTTCTGGGGTGACATTGCTGCACTGACACACCAGAGGTAATTTATGCAAACAGTAAAACCCAAGGCTGAAAAAATGAAATCTGGGCGACGGTGCTAAAACTGCAGTTCCCTAAATGGCCACTTGAGGCTGGCTCAAAAAGTGAGTCAATCCCTATAAACAGTCATGTGAAAATTTTAAACTTTAAACATGTTTACAGCCTGTTATAAACACAGTTTTGATCTTTATAACTAATTTCCTCATTCAGGACAACTATACAGGGGTTGAGGTTTTATATAAAAAACATTTTTTAAATGTATTAAGGCTTAAAGTTAAGCATAGTTTAGGAGGTGGACCATTTAAGTGTTACAACGGTGGTTGTATTTTGATTTTCTGTTTTCTCTCACCATCTGAGACAGCATATGTATGCCAGGTGTGTGGTCCCAGATGCAAATTGTAGTGTTGCCAGCCCGTGATTTACCGGCTACCAGCCTGCAGGTGATTGGCCTCGGACAGATGACAACTGAATATATAACAAGCCAAGATGAAGGCACTGCCAGGGTGCACCAGTATCAGCATACTAGCTTTGTCCATACACTTCTGTCAGATATTAGATTTTGTGGTTACCTGTAGGGGTTCGTAAGGGATGGACAGTCATTTTTGTCATTGTTTTTTCCTGTTTTAGGAGTTTGGAAGGTAAGCAATTGTATTTTGGTTTGGTGCTGTTGGGTAGGTTATTTGGTTATATATTTGTTAGATGGATGTTGTTTTGGCAGTGGGCCACAAATGTGTCTTCATATCGGATAGGGACGAAAGCAAAAAGCCAGGAAACGTCAACAGCATTTGTGTAATTACTGTCATTGCCAGATGGGGGAGACAAAAGTTCCACACTGGAAGTTTAACAAAAGAATCAATTATATCCAACAGATTAAAACCAAGAGCGAACAACTCACTCTTAATTAGCTTTTTTCATTCCCGATTGCATGACTATGAATTTCAACTAGAAGCCAACAATTGTTTCAGTTCAGCTGCTTGTAAATTCAGTCTGAATGAGGCTTTTTATTTGGCTGCCTTGTAAGGATGCCTGGAAAATGAAAATGAATTTTAGCTAAAGGAAAGCCTGAACAAATATGAATTGTAGATAGGGAAAACATATCTTAATGAGGCCAACAGAAGATGTAGTTTTGAGTCTATCAGCAGCAATGTGAATAAAATTACTGCCAGCTTTTTAGGAAATGGCAGTTGAAGTAAAGACATTTAAAAAAAAAAAAAAAAAACTTACAGCAAACTTAATCTAGATGTGATATTTGAAAATACAAGTTGCAATGGGCTTTGTGGGGAAAAACGACAGGATGATTAAAGAGTGGCAGGAAGTGAGGATTTAATGCCACTATTAGATGGCTTTAGCTGCAGCCAACTTTTTCTCTAGACTCCGAACGAGGACACGAGGCAAGTTAACGCTAAGTGACACTTCTTTTGGTGTTGCAAGATGAACAAGCATTCGCTGACTGGTTTGCAGAGTTGGTGGCAGTCTTTATGCAGGGCTGGTGACCCGCTTATATGATTGGCTGAGCTGGATGCTGATAAAGGAGTGACGAACAGAGGCCGACAGGAGAGACAGAGGAGCTATCAGTATCGTGGAGATTAGCCATGCCAAATGCACATACATGCGCACACATCCAGAACTGTAGAAGGATCATGACACGATACTCTGATCTCGGGCTAATGCAGACTCATTGGCAGCGCTCCATCTCGCAGTGCACACACCGACTCTCTCCTGGCAGCTCTCCATTATAATAATCTCTACTCTCTCTCATGCATATACATACCCACATGCTCAAAGGCTGCCAGAGTGTAACACCCCTCAAAATTAAACTGAGTCTGTATTGAGTTTTATCCTGTTATATGGAAATACTTATTGATGTTTAATTCATTTAATAATTAATATTTCCCTTTGAATCAATACCTTTTCCGACGACAGAATTCATTTCCAGAAGAAAATGCAACCCGATTACTGGCTGTTGAGTTGCATCAATGACGAAGTTGCAAAGGAAGGAAGAAGAGCTGAGCAAGTATGAAAAGAGTAGTGAAAGTGTGACAAAAAACCCCGAAGGAACTGAAAGACAAGGATGGGAAGATGAAAGAAAAGACGACTGAAAGTGAAGTGAAGTGTAAAGACTGAGAGGCGATGAAAGTGTAAGAACAGAAATGAGCAGAGGGGGTCAAAGTTTGAATGGAAATGTACATCTTAAATTCATAGAAATGCAGCTAAGTTAAAGTCTTGGTTGCTAAGCGGTTGCTATGGTATTACTAGTAGTTACAATGTTTGTACCAGGGGGTTGCTGTGTTCATCAATTATTAATTTCTCAGTTAAAATCAATGCCATGTATAATGAATGGATATGTGCCCATGTCTCCCTCCACAAGTCAGTGTTGTGGACTGTTGCTCACGGAGGTGAAGTCAATTTGCACAAACCCTTTGCATTGAGATCATCTTGGTGAAATTTGACCTGCAAGTTGGCACTGTTGGCAGCAAGACGTCTTGAAAGCACAGAACAAAGTATGGCAGCTTATTAGATGTGTTGCATCATCCTCTTGAACTCCTTCTGTTGCGCCACCAAAAACCAATATTGATGGTTTGAGGACAGTTGTGGAATTAATGGGATATCTTTTGAATGAGCCATGCAAACGTTTGACCTCAGTCCCTCTACTGTCATTGATAAAATGACATATCTAGAGGGGTTTTTTTTCCCCCTCCATAAATAGTCCCTTCCTGTGTTTAAAATTACACAATGACAAGTTGTAATATTGGAGTAATTGAGTCACACATGTACCACAGAAACAATCAGAAATAAGTTACAGTGAAGTCTACAACAACAGAACACAAGAATGCCCAAGGCTGTATGAAAGCTCGGAAAAGTGTTAACTTAAGGTGACCATATTTTGATTGCCGGACACTCGGCCGGGCAATGAGATACTCAAATAGCACTCAAAGTTTACTCAAAGATGCCTTATAATTTCAATACATTTAAAGTATGCCTCCTCTGTATGGATAGTAAACTGTTTCAGTCACTTTACAAAAAAAAACAACAACCAGGATAGCCACAACAGGATGTGAAAACAGGACATGTCCTGGGAAAACAGGACGTTTAGTCACTACAACTGACACTAAATGCAAAGCGAATGGGGAGTAGAGTTAGCAGAAAGCTAGTAGGCCGAAGCCTGCGCTACTACAACTGGCCAGGCTCGTAGCTTCACAGACACAAACAGAATCAGACTAAAAAATAACTAGTTTACTCAGACAAACACTCCTCAAGGGCAGCAACAGGCTAAAAAGTACTACCTAACAGTAAAACAGAACTACAAAGGATACAGGAACTGGTGGCTAGGCTGGGCTACTTAGCATGCAAGGGGATTGGGTTGTAGTGAAGCAATCAGAATCTGGCGGAGAATAATGCCATGGAAAGCAACCCCACAAATTGAACTGAGCTCCATAGGTTTGTTTTATATGAATCCATCCATCTTGACTGTGATTGGTACATTGTGGTTTCAAGGCAGCAATGCTAAGCCGTGGTGTTGACTGCTTATTTCACTACAGAGGATATTTAAGAAGCTGACAGGTTTGATACCTGGCTATTAGCAAGCTTGTGTCCTCACACAGCCTTTTTTTTCTTTCATAACCACATATAGTGATAACATATAATAACAGAAGGGTACGAGCAACGTTTTCTGGCCATCCTGACCCACAATCCTCTGCACAGTTGTGCCTCGTGCAAGTATACACGAACTAGAGCCAGACAAAATCTAATTTCACACTATTGACAACAACAGTGTAGTGGCTAAATGTCTGTTCTTAAAGTCCTCAAGCAAATAACCACTCAGTCAGACGGAAAGAACGAGTCTACTCGTGTCTAAGTTTGAACGACAGTAGAAAACAGTGTGTTCGCCCCGTCTTTAATGAAGATCCCGACATATAACAAACACACAGCATTACATTCAATAGATGCGCGAGCTCCCGCACGTCATTGCTCAGCGTCAGTTCCTATTGGCTGTTCATTCCAGGAATTCTAAGCCTTAAACTAAATGCAGGTTAAACAAAGTGCAAATTATAAACATAGTAATGCACTTATACTGCAATCATACATTTTCTGTAGTATGCAAGTACTAAATATATCCAAAGAATAATAACTGAATATGAGCATAAATGATCGAATAGACAATGGCACCAACAAACAGATATATGAGCAAGACGGTCTATGTTTAAGATGCAACATCCAATATTCAATATTATGTCTCAGTTTTGTGCATACCGTGTGCAACAACATGAACTGTGTAAGAGCAGCTGCAGAAAATACTGAAAGTGAAAAGACAAAATATGCAATTTGGAACACAGAGATAGACACTTGATGTCCCATATCTCCATGAAAGAGCCATGCATGCCTCGTGTGACAATTATAAACAGAAGACTTGCATATATTCATGTTTGCATGGCGGATCTCCATGGTGCATACATACCATTTACCCGCTAGTCTCACAATTTGTGTAGTGACGCAAAAGCTGCTCCGCCAACGGCCTGTATATGTTACACATTCAATGAAGCCACGGCACTAAAAACATTTTCCCAAACTTATTGGAAAAATGTTTAAAAAGTGACATAACAATAACGATTAAGCAATGCCCTCATAGAAACTAGAGTATCTTAGCATGCAAATATACACATGTAGAGCATTAGCGTTGCAAAAATACAAAAAAGAAGAAACTAGAGAAAATCTTTTCCTCATTAAGCAGAACACAGAGTACAAAATTGGTTAAAAAAAATGTCTGCCTGTCTCCCCTCTGAGCAACAATATGTAGATTTGATCAAAGATGTTAAGATGTTCTTAATCCTGCTCATATAAATTAAAGTTTTAACCACTATTATCTACATCTATGTATGGGCCTCTCTGTGTGTATACCAGGTCAGAGGGATTACATGCGTCTTCATTGTCCAGTGTCTATTTAATTACAGATTACAAGTGATTACACACACGCGCGCACATACATATAAATGTCTATATAATCCGAACATCATTTTTCTGACATGTGGTGAAAGTCAGCATATTTTAGTTGTTTATCTTATGACTGACACTGAGACAGATTAATAGCAAGTATTTAATCACCTTATAATTTGTGTGCATTTGTGTATAAGTATGTGTGTGTGTGTGTGTGTAGCTGCATTAAAGCTCCAATCCAGCTAAAATCAACAATATGTTCAGAGTGTTCTGCCCTGGGTCAAATGCTGCATGCTGACTGTGTTTGTGTGTGTGTCAGCATACTTCCATATGATTATGAGATGACATACAGCAGCGTACAGATAAGATCTCAGCTGGTGTCAAACGCTGAAGGGGCAGTATCAGTTCGAGAGGATTGCCACATATAATAAAGATGCCGTTAATAATGTGGTGTGCGCGCCTGTGAGTGTGTGTGGAGTGAAGGGTCTATAATCTGCCGGATTAGTTCCTGTGGATTGAGACTGAGATTAAATTCACCAAGCAGAGACGGATTAATGTGAGTGTGTGCATGTGTGTGTGTGTGTGTGAGGTCCTTTGGTTTTATGGGTGACATATTCGAACTCCAGAACCAGAACAACAGAACAGGAACAATTTGAGAAATATAAATGGGGTCATTTTAAAGCTGCAGTAGGCCGAAATCAGGAGTGATTATAAAAGGTCACCTTTAAATGAAGGTTTATTCAAAAAAACATGATGCCACAGATGACAGGAAAAAGATGAGAACATTGAGAGTCGTCATGCTGGACGCTGGAACGCCAATTAGAGCTATAACCAGACACTGATTCTCCACAACTTTACCATTTGTCGTCTAAGAAACCGTTTCAGGCAGCAGGGTACGACAGACAGTCTGCCACATGACCACAGACTACTTCACCACCCGAACAGAGGATCATCACATCCAGCTCATCCATCTGGAAAATCATTTTGAAGTTATTGGTGTGTGCAACCCAAGAATATCTCCTCAGACTTCAAGGAAACGCCTGAAGGAAGCTGATGTGCGACCTGGTTGCTGAGACCAAGTCTTTAATCTAACAGCAATGTGGCGACGTATTCAGCTCCATTATTACCATTATATCACTTATGTTCATTTGATCAAATATGGTCCTTTTCATTGATGAATCTCAAGTCTTTAGCAGCACAGAGCAGATTGTAGACATGACATTTGGTGTTTGGATGTCAGTATAGTACAGAGAGTGGCTCATAAAGGCGGAGGAGTGATGGTCGGGCAGAGATGCGCCATAGACAAAGAACATGTTTGTATTTTATCAGTGGCCGTCTCAATGCCTAAAGCTATCACTGCAATGGCTATCCTGTTTATCCGCTGCTATCACTTGACTTTTTAACTAGACAGCACACGTCCTCATGTCTCCAGAACACGCACTGCCCTTCTAGCAGCTGAAAATGTTGCAGTTCTACAATGGCCTGCAGACTCTTCACCTATCAAACATCTGTGGGGCGATAAGGATAGACGTCTTCAAAAATGCAATCCTGTCCACTAACTTCGCCTTCAAGAAGAGTGGGGCAACATTCCTCTAGCTGCATCGATGACCATATTAGCTCCATGCATTGCAAATGTGCAGCACCTATGACCTTACTGTCGATTTGCCTATCATTATTTCCAATTGATGCATACTTGGTTGTTTCATGACGTCCATTCAGTTGTACAGATGCAAATACTTATTCCCCTGTGTTCAAAAAATGGATTGAATTTAATAAAATATGACATGCTGCATTTAAATTTGTGGTCAGTATGCATTTACATACAGGCCAGAATACTGCCAAAGAAGATCTGACCCCAAGATTTATAAGATTCACCTTCAAATTTTTCAGTTTTTCAGCATAATAATCTGGCTGGATGCATAAAAAAAAGAAACATTGCCTGCTCCAGAACCTTGTCCCTCAGCAACATAAAGAAAAAGACATCACTTTAATTATATGATGCAACAAGCCTTTTTGAGGTGGATCCAACTGCAGGCTGATTCCTCAAAGACACTCAAACTCAAAGAAAAACCCCCAAAACCCATCAGAAACACAAAAGCACATTCACGAGTTTCTTCTGTGAGAAACAGAAATTCCTTTTAATATTTCCCCCCCCAAAAAATCCATGTGCAGCTCAAACAAACAACCAATATTGGAAAATACAATGCAATCTTGTTTTTCTTCACTTTAACTACAAACCTTTATTCTCTTCAATGTTTGCACAAGAAGAGAAAAGGCTGATTAACAAACACATTTTTATAGATGGGATTTTACGTAATGTTTTTATTGCTTTGTTTTCCATTGTCTGGAGGGTCCATGAATGGAATTTGTCTACATTTAAACCAAAAAAAAAAAATCACCTCAGTCTGTCTTACTTCCCAAATTTATCCAGCCTCCTTCGCCCCACACACACTGTAACACACACAGCGCCTCCATTCTTCAGTTCTGACCTTTAAATACACTGTCAGGTTTTTTTTTATCTATCTTTGTTGAGACACAAACAAAACCTGAAATTGCCTGCAGGCTCGTGTTCACAATCTCACAATCAATGCTTTCTGACATTTAGAGGGAGGGAGGGGGGGAGGGTATGAGTGTGTGTACAAGTGAATTTGTGCTTCTTTTTTTTTTTACTGTGCGTACAAACAGCCCACCAGCAGGTACAGTAGACAGGTGAGGTCAATTTTGTTAAACTCCTATTCCAACCAGCATCTGCTTGCATTTATTAAAGTATGCATTATCAAACACCCTTTGTATGATAGACGTACAATTTCTTTCTCTAATTTCTGCAAAACAAGCTGGTAGAATCTCTAATATTTTTATCCATTAAAAACCCCTCACAAGTCCAACATATCCAGCACAATGAATTAGTTTACTATGAAACAGAAAGGCCCTGTGATTGTACACAATAAAAGAACTGTCCGTCCACTGCCAAAATCAATACACATTTGATTTTGCTATCCCAACTAATGGAGGACAGAGTAGCTGAAGGTATTGACGGCATGTGTACAGTCACGCCGGATCAATAGAAGCCACTAAAACCTTAGAATTAGTTCAGTTTAATTTAGGAAAAACACAACACACAAATAGCCTCATGCAAAAAAAAAAAGTGCAGAAATGTTTTTGCATGGATGACCTATTGGAAAACTGAGCAGGCCTTCTGAATAGTCAATACAGTGTAAAACACAGCAGAGGCAACGCTGTCGATATGAACGCTCTACGTTCACACACTCCTGCACACAAGTACACAAATTGACATGCCAATGCAATTCTGTGGCGTCCTGTGGATCAAGTGAATCCAACCAAGCGAGTTTAAAATGTGGACGAAACACACTCACACACACACACACATCCCCTCCTCCTTTCCTTCTCTTTGTCCCGCTTTTGTGAGCACGCTAACAACCTGTTGCCTCGTTTCCTTGTGACCGAAATGTTGAACACACACAAAGCAAATTATACACCAGTGTGATTGAATGTCTGTCCATCTGCAAGCACCGTAAACGCCCCTTCAATCAGCAATCAACAAGATCATCATCATTGCAGTGGGGGGTTCAAGGCAGCAGGTTGTCAACAGTGGAGGAGGCAGCTGCTCAAAGTGTTGGCTATTTGTGTCCCTGTGTGGGTTCACGACCTTAAAACAAAGGCCATTAATAGTGCTTCTTATGTGTGACTGCATTTGATTGCATTAGCTTGTGATCTATTGGTATTAGCCAGGTGTAGTCAAATAATAATAATGTGCACTGGGCTCAGGAAAGTGTTTGGAACAGCAGATGAAGACGATACAGTATTTCAGGATCATTACTGGAAATGAAACTGTGCAACAGACCATAATTAAAATATTGGTTTAAAGTCTTAAGGTAAGCGACGTTCCAAAACAAATGTCAATTTATATCACGCAAAGCTGCCTGCATTGTCTTGGAGAGAGCCCGTGACCTGCTGTAAGCTTTTCTCAGAGTCTCAGAAAGTTTACCATTTAAAGGTTAGGATGTGCTCTGGGCTTGAGTAAACCAATTAAAGGGAGGTCAGACTGCAAGGTCCGTCTGAGCTGGTCTTTTTTTTGCCCTTACAGTCAGACACTGTCTGCTAACTTAATTCACAACTGATTTGCAAGAGCTAATATGTTTCGAAGGGAATGCAATGCAGACTGAATTACATCAGTTATGAACATGTTCATTTGTGTTTTTGGGCAAAGTCAGAACTGCTTGGTAATGTGTAGGAAAAGATCATGGTTTAGGTTCAGATACACCCTTTTCCGACGTTAACCATGTGTTACATCGCTCCATTTTGGAGGTTTCAAGGGTGAAGTCTTTAGATTTTAGTCACACTTGAAGAGTTCATATGCAAAAACAGATAACTCCATTTTTGTAGATTTTCTGAAAACATATTTTTTTGTTGTTTGCTTGAGATAATATCAATCAAACTGAAGCTGAGTGGATTTGACTCAGCAGAAATGACATGACAAAAATAGAGATAACTTAAGTTTGATTGATATTGTCTCAGGTAGACGATGGAAAAGTGGGTTTTCTGAAGGTTTGTGAAGATGGAGTTATCTGTTTTTGCAAATGAACTCTTCACTTCTCCACTTAACTGCAGGAGATGGCTTATTTTTTATCTGGGTAACTTTGTGTCTATCAGTGAAGGTAACACACTTTTCTGGCCTACAAGCATGTCATTTAAAAAGATAACATCTGAATCAGGAAATTTCTCTACTGACAAATTTGTTTTTTGCCCAAATATCCAATCTTGAAGTAGAGTATTTAAGTTTTGGCCCTCATAACTGTCGAGGGATAGACTGATTTAAACAGTAAAGGTCCACAGTCAGACGTAGCAACCTCTGGTGCTGAAAATTTTTCAATTCAATTTTATTTGTATAGCGCATATTCACAACAAGTTATCTCATAGCGATAATAATAAAGCCAATGCGGAAGTGCCAAAAACTGCACTTCCTCAAATGGCCACTTGAGGCTGGAGCCAAAAGTAAGTCAACATCCATAGTCCCTCATGTTAAAATGGCCAAATTAACAGGAAAAATAAACCTGTTTACGGTTCGGTACAAAACCTGTTTTGGTCTCAATAACAATTTGCCACATTTGTGACAAGTGTATGGCTCTAAATGTTCAATATAACTAACCTGTTTCAATTGTATTAAGGCTTAAAAGTATCCATAATTAAGGGCGGGGCTGTTTTGAGTGACAGGACAGTACCATCACAGGATAGTCCATAGCCCAGACAGGTTTGCATGACCAAGCTCAGCTCTACTCACACTCCACCACTTTGATCATTTTTGGATTAGCTGGAAATTAGAAAGAGTCAGACGCTACCAATAAAGTGACATCTGCAGCCAGAACAATCAGCTTCAAAACCGGTATCCAGGAAACCTATTGACAACGTCACAGAGGGTTTGTTCATCTTTATGTACAGCCTATGGTTGAGAAACACTGCATCTATATACATTTAATCAAACCCACAATTGTTCTCCAGCTTTAATGAAGGTGCTTTGTTGCCTGAACCTGGTCACAGAAGAGAGTCAGGATGAAAACAACAGTCACAGTCCTGCATATTCTGCATCATTCATCCATGAAAACATCCACTGAAAACTGATCCCACCAACTGGAGGCTGCAGTAAAACATGTAGTGTTTAGATGATGTAACTGGCTGCCTTACACTGTTGAATTTGAATGGATTTGTTAAATTGCTGTGTTAAGCCTTAGTGAAGAGGACGACTGTCTTAAAATGACAAATTCTCCAAACTGAGCACAATGAAAGAAGCAAAACAGTAAAAGCACCGGGAATTAAGCTGTTTAACAAATGACATTCTGTTACCCGTGGGAGGACTGACCTTAAAGTCAAAAGTACACGAGGTAACTACGATCACATAACAACTGACTTTGAGGTATTTGTGCATCTGACACAAAAAAACATATTGTGGCAAATGTCAACTGTCTAGACGGTCACAGGATCACACCAAAACAAAGTGACACCCCAAAACCCCTCAACTGAGAGACACTGATGCCTCAAAGCCACAGTGTTTCACAACAATGGGATTGGAACTGAATTAATACCCGTGTTCAAAAACAACCCTTATATCCCTTTCTATAATCCTCTCCTTGATTCACCCCTCAAAACACTTCTCAAATAATCAGCTTAAGTCATAAGACTGAGGCTCCTTTTTAGAGATCACTATTAAAAACTGCAATGATTCATGTTACTTTCAAGAAAATGACTGCAGAAATGATTCTAGGAATAAAAGTTGGAAATTAAATGTAGATCAGCTCCATTGTCAACCATTCAGTCTTTCAAAATGTAGCCCATTTTCTACAAGAAAGGTTTTATTGCTTCTGCATGAATAGGGCCAAACTTAACTGCCAGTGACTCTACATTTCATTAAATCAAACGTTGGCACTGTAATCCATCTGAGCCCATTACCTTTTGTTTAGACTTTCAATGGTATCACATTATCCCTCTCAGAGTCCCAATTGTACATGTCATTGGCTCAGATTGGATCAATGGGGTTGCTTTAATTCAGAGGGAGAGAAGTCAATATCTGTAACTGATGCTAATTTAGATGTAAATGATACCATCCAAATTACACATTCTAAGTCAAGGTCATATGAGAGTGCTGAGCTGCTAATACGGAAACAGGGCAATGGTGGACCAACAACACAACAAGCAATACGAGTGTTGCAGAAGATTTTGGGTAGTATAGCACAGACTGTCAAAATAAAAGTCAAACCTGAGAACAGACAATAAAGTAAATCCTGTACCCATTCCAGAAACACATGACAGTTACAATTACACACTGAGGTGAATATTTGTGGCTTTGAATTGTGACAGAGGGTACTTCTACCTGTACTTGTTTTGAATATCAACACACAGATGGAAATTAGTTTTTAAAAATCAATAATACAGGGGGCAACCTGATTAAGAAGCTTACTACATGGGTGCAAAGGCCCAGAGTCCCTGGTGTAATTCCCGCCTGGGGACTATTAAGTGCATGCTATTCTCTTACCCTCTTTCTCTACATTTTTTGTTATTCTTCATAGAAACTATAAGATAAAGACATCAAAATTATGAGAAACAATCTGTAATCCCAGGGATCATCACCACATTTTGGTATCCACCCTTGCCTTTTGCTATCCCTGCTGGTGGCGACCCACTGGGCTATGGCTCCATGTTGTTTTAACAGGCTGTACTTGAACAAGCCCCATGAGTCCAGGCTTGGCCACCAGACACATGGCAACAAGCTCCCTACAGAATAGGGATCCAGTGTACGGATTGTAAGCAAAGTTGCTTCAGCTCGTTTTCTTGGAGTCTTTGAATCGCTCATACTCGGGCCCCTCCTCTCGGAGCAGTTTGCCTTCAGAGACCCTACCGGGGGCAATTAGAACCGACAACACCACTCCCAGGTTTACACCCCTCCACAGTATCAAGTCCTTAATTTGGAGGTTTTTGGGCATATCCAACAGAAAAGAGACCTTGGGGTAGCCACACAACCTGCAAGAGGGATTACGTATCACATCCGACCTTGGAATACTTTGGGATCCTGCAGGTGGAACTGGAAAATGTTGTTGGAGAGAGGAATATCTGAAAGGTCCTGCTCAGTCTGCTGCCAACGTGACCAGACTCAGGATGGATGGATGGATGGATGGATGGATGGATGGAAAAATGTCTCAAATAATAACTTACAAAATTAATAAAAGTCTGCAAAGACCTGACTGAAAATCACATTTTAACAAGGCATGCTAATGCGCTAAATAACCTTAGGCTTAATATTTACCATGTTCACCATCTTATTTTAGCATTTTAGT
The DNA here is from genome assembly GCF_000690725.1 of Stegastes partitus. Classification (NCBI taxonomy): domain Eukaryota; kingdom Metazoa; phylum Chordata; class Actinopteri; family Pomacentridae; genus Stegastes; species Stegastes partitus. The sequence goes on along the minus strand of NW_007578205.1, from coordinate 550,510 downwards.
ATGGTACCATTTGCCAATTAGCACTAAAAACAAATACAGCTGAAGTATTGCACAAACAGTGTTAACCTTGCAGTGACTCAGATTAAAAGTCATATATCAAAGATAACCTTATGGTGATGCTACAGGAAAAGTCATAAAAGTTTCCAAGGACATCTAAATACACTGTCTGAGACCCACAAAAGTCAGTATCAAATTTTTGCCTATCAAGTTGATTATAACATAATTCAGTGGCAACATTGACATCTTTGATCAGCTGTTGATGTAAGACAAAAGTCATGTGATCACCAAAGTCTATAGTATTGATCATCTGGAAACAAAAATATTACAAAACATCATCACATCCCCTAGTTGAGATATTTCAGTTCAGACCAGCCAACTGAAATCTCACAGCCACACCCTCCAAGGCTAAAAATGCAATTATATTTTTTCACGTATGTACTTATTTCAGGATTTCACAGTTGAAGTCTTTTCTGAGCTCAAAATTGCTTTCATACTGCAAGAGAATATTTACAGTAAACAACACTGCACTGAAGTTTCTTGCAACATGAAATATAAGGAGAAAATGCAATAAACCAACGTTGGATGACATCTAGATGTTCTTCAGTAAAGGTCAGAAACCCCAAAAATTAGGAACCTCTTGAATATAAAACACATTGATTCTGTTTGTGGTAGGAGCTGGCTCTCCAAGACTCCTTTCCACCAAAACAATTTGGCCCCAGAGTCATTTAAATACTAACTGACTCTCACTACTAAGACAGCCGAGACTAAAGGGATGATAGATGTTGGTAACTGGGACCTATGTGGGCACTTTAATGGATTATCTGTCAGGACAAAAGCTAACACGCACCATATTGCATTTGGAATCAGCTAATATGTTTTGGTGGACGACGTTGATGCCGGCTAATTCTGTCCCGAGGTAACTGATTGTGAGTGGAAGTGGGAGGGAGAGGCAAATCCTCCAGCCGCCAGCAGCGCAACCCTCTCTGACCTTAAAACACGAGTTTAATCCCCGAGGAGGAGCCCCCGGTGTCCCGATGCACCCTCCGACACTCACACAAGACACGGCACAAACACACAGCTGGCCGGTCATGAGACACGCTCCCCGCGGCGTGGGAACAAACCCCTCTCTTGACATGAGTGTGTGTTTGTATGTGCATTTGTGTCCCTCGGTTTGCTTGCTCAGTCACCTGCATGCGTTTGATCGTTTATTATGTGTTTCAAAGAGGAGCTCAGAAGACAAGCGCTAACAATGATATCACTTCAGCCTCCATAAATCTCCTTCTACCTCCCACTGGGCGAGGAGTGGTGGGAGCAGAGCGAAGAAAACAGGAGTGTCAGGAATGAAAGAAAAGAAGCGCCCGGTGGGTGATGAGTGTGTGTGTTGGGGAGGGAATGGATGACAAGAAAAGGGAGTGCTGATGTTGGCATGGTGCAAGCAAGTAAATCAAAGCTGGAAAGGACAGAGACTTCATTAAAGGACGAGGATCAGAAAAGGCAGCCTGTGATGTGTTCTCACTCTGAGGATCACAGTGTTTTTCTCTCTTTATTACTAACAATGACTTTAGGTCATCTGTCAGAGGCAGAATAGAAGCTCTATATTGTTGTTTTATTGCTGTAAGTTATCTCCTATACACAAACATGCTTGTGTTTTGAAGAAAAAAGTGGCGCCAGGAGTATTTATGAAGTCCCCTACACCCACTGGAGTTCTTTGAGGAAGGAATAAGTCATTTCAAAGAGGAAAAAAAAAATCATGGATATGGTGTGTTAGAAAATAGTTACACAGTTCCCGTGCTGTACACAGTTTTCTTTGCTCATCTTTAAAACCAAAAGTGTTGCTTGTAAGCAATAAATGATCAAATTAGACTCATTCCCCACAGCTCTGAGGTAGGGTAAAAAATCCATAATAACTTTTCAGTATAGTGTGATTTGAATTGTCTGGGAGGAAACTAGATTCCTGCACCTTCCCTTGTCACATTTGGCGGGGCTTTTTACCCAGAGAACATGACACAATATAAAGTCCCAAGCAGGATGTGAAGGTGCAACGGCTTAAACAGGGGGCTTTCAGTAAATAAACTGGAGTTTGAATTCTGCATGAAGCGACACGTAAATGTTCTTTGTGTTTTATTTTGGCTGTTTTTGCACATTAGAGGCATGTGAATATGCCTTTGATTAAAATATCCGTATAGATTTGCAGTCATCCAAGGAGCTTTAGTTTAAAAAAAGGGTCAGGATGGGAAAGAACTACCGGAGAATGGTTGTTTATTTGTATGTTTCAATCCCTTTTAGCTCACTACTCTTTAAATGTTTCCATCAGCAGCACAAACGTCTGTAGACTAGTGCAAAAATGTCATTTCTATTCAACTAAACTGTGTTCTCAGTTATGTCATGAGGAAAACATGTTTTTTCCCGAATTGCGCTGGTTTGCGAAGGATCACAAATACATTTCAAATCAACTTATCTGTCATTTGGTTTTATTGCTTTACCGGCACTTCTTCTGAGCCAGACATGGAGGACCAACAACAGAGGAGAGGCTCATACTATGTAGTGAAAGGTTTGCATTTTAAACCAAGCTGTGCTGTTATTTTAAACCTAACCACCTTGTTTTGGTGCCGAAACATAACACAGCCAACAAAAACTAAAAGTAAATCAGTGAAACCAAACCTTGAGTCTAAGAATAGAAGAAGAAAAAACACTGATCTGTGGGTGAGCATCCTATTGAAATCAAAATGTAAATGCATTTTAACGAAATAAGAACATACTTTTCAAAAGTCACATTTGATAGACTGACTCCTTTTTTGGCACTAAAAGGTTAACACAACGCCAGCCAAATAAGTTAGCGACTAGTTAGCGAGTGAAGAACACAGCGGAGCATTTGGCAGCTAAAGAGCCCAATATTTCCTCCAGGAGTTGCTGCAGACAAAAACACAGAAAGGAGAGAATATTGGACTTAAATATGCGAGAAACAAAACTCCAAATGAATGTTAATGTTGCTGCAAATCTGGTGGGAACATTAATCTGTAATTGCTTGCAAATAAAAAGTTCACCATACAAAGTTTTTAGTAAGCTACTGAAGAGAAACCTTTCTTTTTTTAAATTTACTTTGGAGAACCTGTTGCTTTCTTCACTCTATAGATCCTTTTTTCCTCTCTTCCTCTCATCTTCGTCATTAGTAAAACAGCACACGAAGCTCCCCGGGACGTGGAAAAATAAAATTTTCTTGGACGGACCACACTGATCCTCCGCTTTTCATTCCTCCATTGTTGCCCCTTTCTTCTCTTTCTTCCTCCACTTTCTCTCCTCTCCACCTTTTCTCTCTCTGCCTTTTCTTCTGCTGCCTCTTTCATGTACAGATCAGAGAAGCCTGCCACTTATCACAGGAGTCTAGAGAGGCTTTCCTATAAAAGCAGCCGTTACATGCCTGATTTAACAGAGCACACACAAAGAGCCCCTCTATCTCTTCCTCCTTCCCATCCATAGGCGATCCCTCTCTCCTCCTTTTTTTTACAAACACATTTTCTCCATGCAGAAATAACGCCGCTCACTCGCCGGCTCTCGCTCTCTTTTGACACACACATATTGGCCTTCCTCGGCTCTTGTTCTGTCACAATGGGATTAGTGGTGTGATTCCTCCACTCCTTTTAAGTGGGCACACCACCAATCCACTTACGATAGACTCCGCTGAATACTGAAAAGAGTGAAGAGGAGGGAGGAGATGAGGGGAATGAAGGAGGCAAAATGAGCGAAGAAGGGGAAGCTGGGAGAGAGGAATGCAGTTGGGCAACGAGGACGGAGGGAAAGATGGATACGGAAAGGGAAGTCGCTGCAAATTAGTCATGTTTTAAAATTAGGGAACACTCTTTGGGAGATGAAATGTTCCTCCATGTGGCAAAGAAAGAAGGGAGAACGTCACGAAAGAAAGCCAAAGGAGAACTGGCAGCACACTTACTGGCAGAGGTGAGGCAATGACTGCATAACTCGCACAATCACACGCTCACAAGTGAACCTGTTGCCAGGGTGACAAGAGGCAGTGGAGGCCCCGCCCTCCCCCGCCGCGTTTCACACAGTGATGTCATCGGTTGCCGCCGGCGCCGGGTGGGCCCTTAGCCAATACCACAAAGGCACCTCAGGGCGCAGCCTGTCCTTGTCTTTTTTTTTTCCCCCTTCCTTTATACTCGCTCTCATTTTTTCCTTTCATCAGGTGCTCTCTCGCCCGCCCTCTCGTTTTCTTTTTGACTTATTCAACTCAGTCAGCGGGCGGCTGCACAAGTTGAAGCTCGGTCCCCTCTTAGGTCTTTCACCGCTGATGGAAAGTGAAGCTGATTAGACCGGCTGGGAGAATATCTCACGGCGGGAGAGGCCAGAGCGATTGTGTAAATCCAGTAAAAGGGGAACGACCAGAGATACCAAGGTTGTTTGTTTCTTTAGTAACCTTCCCATTAGCACAATTTTTCATTTTTCTGTCAATAGCCGCACTGGCAGCTCTGGGAGACTGGATGGCTCTTAGAAGGCATGCATGTCGCATAGATAACCCAAAGCATTAGGCAAATTAAAAAGTTGGATGGCACTGGATGAATCATCGAAGTTCACAATGAACGATAAATCAGACTGTAATGGTTACCACGTCAACCGTTGCTATTTCCCTCAAATCTACAGCGTGGTGCATTTGAAATTATGTTTAATAGTTGTTGAGATATTTCAGTCTGGAATAAATAAATTTTCCGTCATGACTAAACAAACAATGCCAGTTGAAAGTGGATGCATTTCGCCTCCTATGACACGCATAGACTGATTTCCTTTCATTTCCATATGAAATGAAAACTTACTACTTCAGGCTTCTTTCAGTTCTGTACAGCACCAAAACAAACATAATATCTCCATTAATTTATGTCAGGATTATATTACTCTTGTGAGATGATGCAGTTCAGACACTTTAACCACGTAATCATACTTTGATGTTACCTGTACAGAAATGAGACCACACCTGAGTCACTTATAATTCCCTCTCATACCCACAATCTAAACTTTTTTCAACTTTTTGTGATAATGTGGTTAAAAGTGACTAAAGTTGATTAAACTTAACTAAACCTTAATCAGATCGCAAATTCCTTTGGTGTCAAAAAACTGCTTTGAAGCTGCATTCTCTATAACGGCCAGCAGGGGGCAAAAAGCAGTTAAATCAAATAGAAATCTATGAAAAATATCCTTCTCACTTGATTTATTAGTTCAGTAAACTTTTTCATCATGAGTTTATGGTCTCAATCACTTGTTTCAAGTCTTTTTCAATACAGTACGATGCTCACTTTGTAAATGATGGTCCTGTTTAGATGAAAAACTACCTTGTGGCGAGTCATTAAATAGCCATAGTGTCCTCAGGTTGTTATTATCTCTACCTCTTGCTCTCCTTCAACTCCACCCTTTTGTCCAGATATGGTGACTTCCAAAAACCCAAAATGTCAAACTCAAGGTTGTTCTGTACAGTTCTGACCAATGGTTGTTGTCCTGGCTAGAAGGATGTGAACCTACATTTCAAGAAAACACTTTCATTCTGGAAGGCAGTGATAAGCCCATGTTGTCTTTCACATAAAGTCTTGAAAAGAACCAACCTGGATGGAAACATGGAGAGCAAAGTGCTGCATCACATTAACACTGTAAGTTAGGTAGTGTTTTTTTTTTGGTGTTTCTTCTTCCTGCAGGAATGAATGCCCCATTTCCCACTACTAGTCCATTCCAGGCTGCAGAGTTATTCTTTCTCTGCGTGTCAGGGTCCAAAAACCTCACTTGTTAGGAGACATTTCTTTCCTACTTGCTGATCTTGCGTAAAAGAAATAAATAAATAGTTCTTTCTGCTTCTTGCATGTCTTATTGTTGGCAGCATTTGAATGGCTGTTGTGCGTCTTGCTTGTGATGCACCAAAATGGAGCAAAAGCTGATTATAATGGAAATGAACAGAAACCTCATTACTTAAAGTGCCACTTCGATTTGAGTTATCTTGGGATTTGCCTCAGTGTGCACGTGTTCCCTGCTTCTCCATTATCCTGTTTCATCCTAATATGTTTTTTTAGCTTAACCGTGTTTCACTCTGAGTCTGCGTACCATCCGACCATATCTCGCCGCGTTCCTGTTTGCGGTAATCTCATTTCGGTTGCGATGAGCCTCTCCCCTGTGCCATTATCTTGTGCTGCTGCCATGCTTTTGTCACAGGGGACAAATGCATCCAGGGTGTTGTTGTGCCTTTTTGCCCCAAAGCTGCAACCTACAAGGACTCTGAAGGAGCTGATAAGAACGTTCTGCAGACGCATACACACCGACACGAGGAGATAAGAAACCATAATTTTAAGGCCACCGTCCATTATGCAACCTTGTGTGTGTGGGTCTGTGACACTGAGTGCGCACCGGGTCAGTGAATGGAGCCGCTGGGGCGAGACTGATTGCTAATTATTGCGTTGGATGTTGGCGGCATGTGGAGAGGGGATGAGATAATAGAGGGAGCAGACAGCAGAGAGGGCTGTCAGACCTCTGTACCTGACACAGACAGCCCAAACACACTTCCTACAGCTTGGTCTAATGTCCATCTGCACACACACACACACACGGTACATGCACATCTGTGGTTTGTGGGTGTTGGATTTGGAAGGTGTTACAGAGGCAGCCAGATTGGAAATGTCAGCAGCTCTCGAGGAAAGTGTCCATTGCACGGAGAAGTGAACCGTCTTATCGCTGAGTGACCCTTTACTTTTTAACAGCTCTGCCTCTTCTGCATGAGTTGTTTTCTAAAAAGACCAAAAGTTGCCTGTTGACCCCTTCGGCATCCCCTGGAAACACTTTCCTCGTTGCTAAGCGGCGAGAGGAAGCAGGTTCGCCCGGCGGAGACCCCCACAGGACCGTCTTCCTGTTTGAAAGTTAACAAAAGCTTGGGTGAAGTTGTGTTAATTCTCTTCGCTTGCTTCCTTGGCACCTATTGTAGCCATAACAATCAGGAAATCTCAAAAGTGACAGCAGGACCAAGGTCAACCTGAAGATACACAGCACGTCCTGCCAGGAAATAAAGGTTGTGTTATGAAAAAGTTTATTTTGGCTCGCTGCTGGTTTTGTTTTCAGCCTTGAAGTGCTGATGAAAAGGTTAAAAGAACACAGCTATGTGAATTAATATTAATGCAGGCTGTTCACTTTTCACATAAGCTGCCTTGTTTTAGAGGTGGGCATAATTATCCAGAGATAATGGTATGGACAAAAAAAAGAAAAAAAAAAACAACTCAAGGTTTAAAAGGGACAAAAGCTGGAGGTATTAATGCAAGGTCCCATCCTGTTACACTGACTTCAAATAGTGGAATTTAATTCTGGCTCTGCTTTTGTGAGTTCTCATTGAACAGATTCATAGCAGGAAACTACATTTCATACAGCCGAGGAGCATTCATGCAACTAACTTCAACAAAAGGGAACTGGGAAGTCAAAAAGTTCACTTTAATATAGTCTGTGAAAAAAGGAAAATAAATAAATAAACAACTTGTAAGTCTGGCAGCAAGAATGCCAGAAAAATGTGTTTAAAAAGGTGAGAAAAAAAATGCATTAAAAAAAAAAACATATCTAGGAAATGTCTGTGAAATAATGGTATTATAGTGGATCAGATTTTACAGCAGAACAGTGTATTTGTATGCTCACACATTGCAAAATTTGTATAAAAAAAATATTTAAAAAATTTTGATGTGGATATTATGAATGGTTTTGGTCTGTTTTTTTCCGGTAAGCCTGTAAATTTATTTTTTTATTTTTTATTTCATTAGATGTTGTCTGTAATTTCACAGAGAAATTCTAGAAAATAACAATTAAAAGAGTTATTTACTATTTTTAAATCTTTCATATACATACTTTTAATCAAAAAACAGCAAAGGTCAATTCATAATATAAAAAGATATGACTCAAATACAGTAAAAAAAAAATAATAATAATAATAATAATTTAAAAAGTGTAATTTATGCCAGAGCATCATAAAGGTACAAACTACCATTTCTTAAAAGTCAGATTTTTAATGTGAACATTTACAGCTTTTACTTTTCTTGAAGTTAACATGCAAATTAATGCTTTTTTCCCCCCTGTGATTTTATTATTAATTATCTGTAACTTTTTGTATTTTTTTAATGGTAAAAACTTTAAAAATAACAAATTCTTTTTTTTAAAATGAGCAAAAATCAGTTTAATTTTATTTCATTTTTATTATTTTTTATTACAGTGTATGTTAAGTTTTAGGTTGGACAATTTAAATGTCGTTCAGTTTTGACCAGCAAGCAGGCAAGAAAAATCAGAAAGTAACAGCACATGATTGTCAACACTTAGCGAGAAAGAAAAAAAATCCACTGCAAGGAACAAAGTGAAAATGGGCTGAGTTGACTCTGTCCATCTGTAGTAAAGCTGACATAGTCTGACTTTGAATCCTGGATTCCACATTTGACTAATACACTGAAGCACATGGGCTGCAACTGGAACCATGTGGACAACAAAGTTAGGCAGAAACAGAACTGCACAAAGAGCTTCAAAGCTAGGACCATATAAATCTAAAAATAACACATTCTTCCTCTTGTGAATGAAATGTCAAATTTGTTCTCGATTAAAGGCAGCGTTGCTCACTCCACGTGTTCAGGGGTTTGCTTCTGCAGCTGGACTTGATGCGGTATCATCAGCAGCTTATGGTGACTAACATGAGCAAACTTTGAATGCAGGACAGACACGACTGGATCATTTCTAAACTTGATTTAAACTAACCTCAGTTTAGCCCAATGCAGCCCTTTGGTTTTAGGATCCATCGCACTGTTCAGCAATAGTTACACAAGTTTGCTTTCCCTGTGCACACTTGGATGATCTGTTAAAGCTCAAATGAAGGCATTAAGGTATAGATTTAATCTTTGTCCATGTGAATGAGCTCCACAGTTCAAGCATTCAGGTCATTTAACATAACCCATGAGCCCTATATTATATTTATTCAGATATACACTGACAATCATTCATATTCTTGTAGCCCCTAAGGATCAAACGAATCAAAAGCATTAGTCATAAAATAATTCCAAGTTGTGAATATTGTCATGTGACATCCATGGCTAACTGTCTGCAACCAAATCTGAACAAATCTTCTTTCCACATGAAACATACTCTCTGTGCAGTGTATGTTTAGTCAGTTTGCTGCCTACGATATAAAAGCGTCCCGTCCTTTTTCTGTTTAGTTCTTTTACCCCAGAATGTAATACAGCAAGTGCACCCAGCTTGGAGGGACAACAACAAAAAGCTGTCAACACATCAGTCACACACAATCGGAGCCACTCTTTCCCTTTCCAATGGTGGTATGTATGGGCAGTTTGGTTGCATTTAGCCATGATATTTCATAAGTTGTTCCTTTTATACAGCTGAATGCACGGAGTAAATCAGCAGCAGCACAGTTCAATAACATCTGAGTGATGGTCATCAGTGTGCTCCAGTGTGACCTCCAGCGTCACAAAAACGAGTAAAAGCAAAATGTAGCTATTTGTAGAGACACCGATGACTCCACAAAGTAAACAGCTCACGACTCCCATAAGGTTACTGGAATCACATCCAGATGCTGTTGACAGTATTTATAAGGTGAGAGGTGATTTGTGTAGCTGTAGCACAAACCATGTCTTAGTTATTGTTGTTCAAATATGATTCATTATAGACAAAGACAATAAAAACACATTTAGAGTTTGCACTGATGCATCTTAGGCTGTTTTTTGTGCATTTTAGAAACTACAGGATGTTACCCTTCACATGCACTCTGGCCTTAAAGTTCTGTTGCAAGTTTTTCCACTCAGGTATGCCAAAAAATTACATAAAAGGAGTAAATGTTCTGATTAACAAACAGCACAACAATCCCACTGTACACGGTGAAGGAAAGCAGCATTTTGCATGGCTTGAAATCAGTTCGCTGAGCTTTAATCAGAGACTGTACCTGGCATCAAACTGTACATTAAACCTCATGTTTTCTGTATTCTGCAAGCAAGTGAAGCCAACATGATTATGGTGGTTTTTTCCCGCAATCAGCTCTTTAGAGGAGGCATCTGCTGTGAGCGTACCGCAGTAAGTACAGAATTTACAAGAAAATATGGATGTTTTTATGCCTATTCCACAAATCCTGGCGTATCACTAATGCTTAGCTGATAAAGCAAATCTGACACTGAAATAATCCAGCGGATCACTTTGCTCCCGACTGAAAATCTGCAGCAGATGATAACTTGAAGTCGCTCTCGCTTTGCTGATTTCATAAGTGATGGATGGGGAGAGCTGCTCAGCTGACATCCAAGTCTTTACTGACCTGAGTTTACATTGAAGCAACAGGCTTGCTTCAACCATTAACACTAATGGAGGAAATGGCAGGCAGGAAGCAGCCTGTTATGGAGACGATGATGAACTGATGCACAGAAAACAGCTTGTTTTTGAGCTGCACACGAACGGTTACGTAAAATTAGATAAGCCGTCTCGTTATCAAGTCATGAGCAGCCTCACACATGTGTCATATGATCGTCTGCATCTCCTTTCAACTCGCAAACAGACGCAAAGAGAGAAAAGCTTCCGGCTGGGCAGATGACGGTTTGTGACGTGAAACGGACCACAGGGTTCGTCAAGAGGTGATCAGAACGAAGAGGCTCCACTTGACAGAAATCAAAGGCTGCAAGCAGGACAACAACATCATCATATGACAGCGCTAATAGCACACAGCTGAGATAATATTTGAGACACATCGGGGAGAACAAAGTTCACTGGAGATGGCATGACTCATTAGAGGGAACGTCTGCACCGCGAGCAAAGAAAATAAACAAGCTATAGAGGAATGCATGACTGATTTTTATGGAAAATGTGGAATTAGGTGTGCAAGGGAGTACGATTATATATTGAGAAATTTATACTACATTTAATCTGTGCAATGAGTTAGTGCTGCTGATTCCTGCATAGTCATCCTACTGAAGAGAAGAGTTCACACATTCATAAGACACCTATGAGGCTGCAGAACTGAGCTCCAGGTTAATAAATGATCACTGAAAGAACCCAAGTTTGGTCAGTTTTGTGAAAGTTTTCACTTTGTTCCTCAGTCTAAAGTTTTAACTGTGTTTTTTTGTGCCAATTTTGCAGATTTATCCATTTTAGCTAAAATCTAGGTAATGAGTACAATCATGATCATGTGAAAAATAAATAAATAAATAAATAAATAATTTACATGTTCACTATGAAAGAAATTATTTAAAATTAAAAAAGCTAAAAATATGAATACCATTCACACCAAAAATCTGTATTTTTAATTTGTAATTTTATTTTTTACAGCATTTGACGATAAGGTTACATTAATTTTACTGTGTTTAAATCTGCAAAAAATATTATTTTACATTTGTTGGTATTTGATTTTTTTTTTTAATGGGTTAAGAATTTTTTAACTATTTTTTTCACATTTTCTCTTTTTGTCAAATTATAAATATTGAGTAAAATCACAGAAAGCATTTAGGTGTTATCTTTAAAAAAAAAATAAAAATGTAAAAAGCCCAAAAATATGAATAATAGCCACTTAAAAAATATGCATTTTTCTAAATGGTAATTTGTTGTTTTTAAAAGTTTGACTGTAAGGTTGTTTATTATTATTATTATTATTACTATTATTATTACTGTTTTTCCATCAGGAAAAAAATATTATTTTGCAGATATTTGCCGCCATTTAAAAGGGAAAAAATCTGTTATTTTACAGATTTTCACTTTTTGTCAAATTACAAATAATATCTTGTAATATTCCAGAAAAAATAAAAGATTAATTTGTATGTTGACAAACAAATAAATTCAGTTTAAAAATCACAGAAACAGCCTAAAATGTCCACATCAAAAAAAAAAAATAAACTAAAAAAAGATCATGACCACAAAGCTCACTGTTGTAAGTTGGTGAGTTCAAAAAAAAATAAACTAAAAAAAGATCATGACCACAAAGCTCACTGTTGTAAGTTGGTGAGTTCGGGACTCAAATGCAGACGATCAAAAGCAAACTTTAAGCGGCACAAAGAACAACCCACAGACCAGATAAAATCAAAGCATGGGGAGCGAGCAGAAGTGAACCAAAAATCCAGAAAGGTAATAAAAGCATGGCATGAACTGAAACAAGGATGAGAGAAAAGGTTCAGAAAATGAAATGTACAAACCAGATGCAGGTGAACAGGAAGTGGGAAGCAAACAGAGCATCTGCCTCACTAAGACTATTTAAACCAGGGGTGTCCAATCCTGGTCCTCGAGGGCCACAGTCCTGCATGTTGTAGATGTTTCCTTCTTCCAACACACCTGATTCAAATGATCAGGATCGTTATCAGGCTTCTGCAGAGCTTGATGATGAGCAGATCATTTGAATCAGGTGCGTTGGAAGAAGGAAACATCACAACATGCAGGACTGTGGCCCTCAAGGACCAGGATTGGACACCCCTGGTTTAAACACTCAGAACTGATTAGGGAGACAAGACCCAGGTGAAACTGAGCAGGCCAATCAAAAGGGAGGGAAAAGAGGGACAAACAGAAGTAAAGAACTAGCGACACGCAAGGAGAGGCAATTTCAAAATAAAGCAGGAAGTAAGTGAAAGACACAAACAGAGACACAAAAAAGGAAACACAAGGATGAATCACAATAACAAAACAAAACCAGAAACTCAATCAATGATAGTTACTGTATTTAAATTAGCTAAACATGTAATTATTGCGTGGATACTTGCCAGATTTTGTTGTTGTTCTTTACATTTTTTTAAATCTTTTTTTTTTCTGGCACCCAGATTTTCACCTTTTTTATTTACTTTTAATACATTTTTAACATTTTTTGTAATAATACACACTTTTACTTGCGCAATATTTCTGAAGTACTTCTTTAACTTGTAATAGAATACTTTCATGGTTTGATTTTAGTACTTTTACTTACATAAAAGATGTGAATACTTCCTACACCACTGGATATGTGTCGTCATTGGCTGTACACACTGTCTCTCCTGCAGCACTGGAAGTTATTTACGTCAAAAAGCAACAAAAAAAAAAGACAAAGATTAAATGTAGCCTGTTTGTTTTATTGAAAAATTATGGGATTGCACAACCACCCACCCATTCACACACACACACACACACACTTCGATACTCACACTGATTTCCATGTTCCTGTAATTAAGACAAAGTGCCCTATTAGTTCTCCATTAATGACTGAAACAACTACATGTCCAATCAAGTGATTTGGTCCATTCATTTTCGGTTTCTATGGCAACGGACCTACTGAACCTCTCAGCGCTTGATTAACATTGACGACTGCGCGACATAATGTAGTCCATTATGACATGCTTCATCCACCGCTAATCAAGAGCAAAAATGAGCACTCTCATTAATAAATGCAAAGAAACATATTCGGTATTTTCCACCTCGCTCGCTCTCTGTCTGTCAGTTTAACTCATTGTATATTCATTTAGTTTGCTTTGCTGGCATGAATAAGACTTTTTTTTTGCAGTATTTTTGTGTGTAAAAGCAAATTTAACTATTGTCCTATGTTGATTTTTGGAAGCTATACTGTGTTATTTTGGTTTTCTATATAAGTCATTAATGATTAATGAGACAAAACAAGCAATGTGAGGATAAAAGTGTAATTTAAGTTGAAGTGAACACCTGAATTAGTCATAATTGTTACTTAACATTGCTAACATTATATTGTAAATACGGTCAAAGACAAAATAAGTTGAATAATTGGGCTAAATTTAATATGTCTGTGAATTTAATTATCCGCCAAACACAACTAGAATCAATGATTAGAACTGAAGAAAAGGAAATACTGAAGAAAAAGTAAATCTCGCGCAACATGTGATGAGAATTTAGAAAGAATAAATCAGCTGAATCGCTCTTATCTCTCCACACTCACTCTCCATATTCCAGTTGAGCACGCTTATTAAAACTGTCCAATCCACATCAGCACCAATGGGGGCTAAAGCATTCAGCTCCGTCTATTTTGAAGCGCCTAGTCTAGATTTTCTTTGTGGATTGAGCAGTTTTGAGCCCAAAGCAATTAGGCAAACCCACCAGCCCTGTCAGCAAACCCAATGAATGCAATCCTGCGTTTGGGCAGATTTTCTACCTTCCAGTCTCCATTCACTGCATGGTTTTCTTCTTCTTTCCTTTTTTTTCCCCCCCTTCTCTCTCTCTTGTGAAGAAATGACAGAAAGAGTGATTAACTGTTGAAATCCGCCTGTTGACCTCCCTTTACATCCATACAAGCGACACACACACAACTCAAATTCATCATTCATGTTTCATGTGAACGGGGGAGCCGTTTGGAGAGCCCCAATTTCCATGACAACAGGTCTGAGGATTAGGGTGAAAAACTGTCATGCCAGAGCAATTGCCAGAGCACCTTGATTCAGAAGAGCACTTAAGAGTGAAGGGAAGGAGCAGGAGACGGGGGCGGAAATGGAAGAATTTGGGTCGGTTGGAAGGCTCAAGGACGAAAGGGAGGGCATGATCCCGCTGAAGATCGCTTTACCCACGTCCTCGCTCTTTGTGATTCACTTTGGGTGAGTTGTAAACCCCCTTTAATGCAAATGTAAATGTATGTAGCGGCATAAAAAATAAAGAGAGATGAAAAGAATCAGTGGAGAGATGGGAATCCAAAGAAAGAAAAGAGAAAATGGAGGAGATCATGACAAAATAAAACACTTCTAACTCTTACACTTAATATGTTTTTCCACAATGCAATCGACCTCGACACTTTTTACATCCTTCCCACTAAAAAATCCAGAATCAATGAACATACAAATTACTTCTAACTTGTAAAGTTCCACTTATGGACACAGACTATTTCGCTTCATTCTCTGAACACTTGCGAGGTCAGAAAGTCTCACATTGAAGCGTGACTGGCTTCCCTCTTCAGCAGATGAATGTAGAAAAGTTCTCTCGTCGCACAATGAAGCTCAAACATCCAAGTTAAATTAGTGGAAGATGATCAGAAATTCATTTAATTTGAGAACAAAAGCAACATATCTGAGTTCAACATGTGTCCATGCAGGCTGTGGTGTCCTGAAAAGAATGAATCCAGGTGGGTGGGAGATTTAAAAAGACGTTCCTCTGCTTCAGAATCCTCGGCTGCAGAAGTAATTTTAGGGATGCTTCACGAACCTGGAGGAGACTGAAGGCAGGTTAAATGAACACCTTGACATTTTAAATTCTAATTTCTTTTGCTTCGCCTAATCTTTCCAGGACAGAAGGAACACCTCCCACAAATTTTTCATATTCACTTTTCAAAGCGCAGCTAGAGAGCGAAAAGCACCTTGTGGGAGAATGCTGCATGTGGTTTTCCTCTATGGCAGCTTGACAGTGATTCTTCTTTCCTACAGTGTATGGATGTATTAGTTTTATTTTTGCCATATTCAAGGAAATCTGACAGGTTCTCTTAACTTGATTGAATTCCGAGCTGATTTCCTTCATGACATTCAACCCACCTACAAATTCAATAATCAAGGAGCTTCTTATTCATCATTCTGCGATGACGAGCGTTTGCAATTAGCTGTTCCCGAGCTCGTGTTCACTTTAAAATACATGCCGCTTTTAAATGACAAATTTTATTCATTTTCTAGCTACGGTAACTGTGTCAGCATACTGTAACTTTAACATCAGGCTGAGATCATTTGATTTAAAATGCCACTTCTATCACAAAACATCTTGCTACTAAGAGTGTTGCACTACATGTGTAATCCAGTGTATATATAGTATATCCGTTCACTACCCTGAAGGCAGAAACCTGCGCACGAGAAACAGTGTCACTCATTATCACCCAACGGCAGACTGAGATGCAGACTTTATGAACTAATCATGTGCTTGGCGGGGTTGCTCATTAGGCAATATGCAAACACATAGCATGCGCATGACATGAATTTTGAAATTCTGATCAACAGGAGAACAAGATTGGTGATTATGTTAACAAAGAACCCCCCCCACGGGATGCTGCGGTCTATATATAAATTGACAGACACATGACAGTGATCTGATCATTATTCAACCCGGAGGAAGGCAGTGTGCTGACGGAAACGCAGAGGGAGAGCAGAGACATCGCCACCGTGATGTACTCTGGTGTCAAACCCTTTGCCTCATATATGCAAGTAAGTGCAAGCAAAGACGAGAACGATCGAACATTAAATCCGACCTTATACACAAGACTATAACGTGACCTGATTCAAGAGTTTTTTTAGTCTAATACAGTGTGAGTAGTGACATGCAAAGTGACTGTTTCACAAGGCTGTGCAATGACAACAAGATGTTATTTTAAAAATTCCTTAAACAATTAAAGATGTTTGTAGTTGTTGTTCAATGCTAGTCTTGACTCACTCTAGACCTTTTTCTCAGAATCTGTGTCTCATTAAAAGCAAAATCTATTTTGTAGCCCATTAATCACAAAGTCAGGGGAACTGATCAACAAACCCATCAATCAATGGATTTTATGTTATTTCCTGCAGTGAGTGGTCAGCGACTTACAGTATGACCCTTCACAAGGAAATGAAGAGACCAAATCCCCAAGCTTAAAGGCATTAACGTGTCACGCCACCACAGCTGGCCCAGTCTGTAGCTGCTGCTGCTGCTCTGAATGTGAAAAAGATGGTTAAGAACAACAACAGTGTGGATTGTTGGAGAGCCGCATGACGCATCGACAGATCAGATGGAACCATGTAGTGCTGTTACTGTACAGAGCTATACTGTCCATACTGTCCCCGAGCAGAAAGGAGCAGGAAGTGTTTCCTGACATCTCTGCATTGCACATATGGCAGGAGGACACAAAGAAGACCAATGTCCATTGTTGCCTATATCGACAAGGCAGGAGTCTGATTGTACCCATTTGACTAACATGCTGCACATCTATGCTCATATCATGCTTTTGTACCCAGTTATTAAAAAAATGAAAGTTTCCACTGCCTCGATCAGGAAGAAAGCACAAGCTATTACCTGCTGCTAAGAGACAATTAGTCAGGATGGTCAAGAGTCAACCAATAATCACCAAAAAGCAGGTCTGCAATGAATTAGAAGGAGTTGGAACTTAAGTATCAGTGTCCGCAGTCAAGAAGGAAGCTTATCCTCTAGAAGCGGCGTCTTACTGTTTGTCTTAACGTTTGCTACTGATCACATTGACAAAGAAAAAAGGCCTTCCAGAGAAAAGTTCTGTGATCAGATGAAACAAAAATAAAACTATTTGGCCACCAGAAATCTGCTTGGAGGAGAGAAGGTGATGCACTTACCCATAAGAATACCAAGTCTACCATCAAGCATGGTGGTGGCAGTATTATGCTCTGCTTGGTGTGAGTGGATCTGGTGCTTTACTCAAAGTAAAGCCGAATGATGAAGAAGGAAGATTACTTCCACATTCTTCAGAAAAACCTAAAATCATCAGCCAGAAGGTTGTGGCTTGGATGCAGCTGGTTGTTCCAACAAGGTAATGACCCAAAACACACATTTGAAATGGTTAAGACATGGCTAAATCAGGCGAGAATTAAGGTTTTAGACTGGCCTCCCCAAAGTCCTGACTTAAACCCCATCAAGAACATGTGGACTGTGCTGTAGAAAGAACTACGTGTCAGAACGTCAACAAATTTAGTTGAACTGCACCAATTCTGTCTAGAGGAGGGTCAAAGATGCAACCAGAAGCTTGTGGCTGCCTGGAGGTGAAAATGCTGTTTGTATATTTTTGACCCAGTAAAGTTCGTCATAGTTCCAGAAAACCTGTAATAAATCTATGAAAAGAACCAAAACATGATCATTCCATTATGGAAAATGAAGAGCTGTAGGAGTTAGAGGAAACTGCTCCTTATGCATGGTCTTTTCAAGTCTATGTAACTTCTGTTGATGACTGTAGCTTTAGTAGTTTTCCACTTGGTGTAGGCCCCGACAGACGGTCATTTCTTATGTGCACTATTTTGCTGAATACTGCTAAAACAATAGCAACATGATCTTCAACTTGTTGTTAGTTTTCAAGGCATCACATTGCTTTTTTTTGGTGATGTAACGAGTCATGAGGTTGGACCATAAGTATGAATGAACCCATGAGACACCAAGGACGCTGAACCTAACCGAGTAACGTCATCTAACTCACACAACTAGCCCCGGAGACGTTTATGTTCAGTCAAAAGATGAGTCATGCATGTTCACGAGGACTCTCTCTGGAGTCCTCCCCAAGAGAACATCACTCCTGTTCATGTGGTACATTATGAACACTGACTTATTGATGAGGGTGCAGTCACAAGATTGTCAGGAGCTTCCTTTGTTTGGAAGACAATCTGTTTTGTCTGCCGTATTCTCACACAGCCGACACAAAGCCTTTGGGCTCACGGATGAAATGAAACAGGAGCTGAGCTAAGATGACACTGGAAACAGATTTTATGAGGGTGTTGTGGTGTAGGATGGAAGATTATCTGCCTGTTGGAAATGTCAAAAAATGTAAGATATAAAAGGTAGGAAAATCTACTTTTATCTTGCCGTCCACCTCTGAAAGTGAATAAAAACCTCTCTTGTGGCAGAGCAGCCAAAGCTCCCCATCCATCATCTCATTAGAGGGGAAATGTCCCCAGATTTTCAAGAACAAATTAGATTCCCAATTGATATGTAATGCATAATCACATTGAGCGGTGCTTGAATGGTATCAGTTACTTGCCAAATGAGCAGGTGGAGAGTTGCAGAATTAACTGCTGCTGCACATGTCTTTCATCAACCAAAATACATTCTAGCCAAGAAAGACACAAGAAACAAAGGCTGACTGAGCCAACTGCCATGAAAACCTCATTTTAACTTGCGCTGACAAATTATTTGGCCTTTTCGGGTCAGTGGACACAAACTGCAGGACGAACATGTTCTCACCTTTTAAGTCGATAGGGTGAACTTAGCTGCCTTTTTACAAGTCCAGCTGCAGTTTCTGACCTACAAATCTGGGATTTGTGCTCCCTGACCTCACTACAGCATCGACTCAAACTGTCATTACTCCTAAACCCTTGGGGTTAATGTAAAGATCGAGGAAATGTGCGGATGCATAGGCATAAGAACAGCACTTAGTGGCACTCAATAAGATATTAGTGGGGCGTGATGAAGGTCTGAAAGTTTAGCACAAGATAGATGTTTGGGAAACATCTGGGCTGGTTTCTATGAACACAGATGAAATGTATGAAATTGAACAAATCAGCAGGTCATGCTCACATCAACTGTTATTTTACGATGATGTTCTCCTTGTCACAGAAAACCTCCATCAGACCATTAAGCCATAAAGGCTCCACCTCCAGCTTTTTCAAGGACGTCCATTAAGGTAAAAGCAGCAAATACGTGAGCTGACCAAAACAGTCATCCATCCTTTTAGCTACTTCTGCCCTTCCCTCGTCTGTCATGCTCAACAGTAGCAGTAAACCACAGTGGGGAAAAAACCGCAGTAAACAGGTTTGTGCTCTACAGATATGGCCAGAAAGCATTCCAGTGAGACCATTTTCCCACCCAGATTAGCACAGATGCTCAAAGAATTAATGCTCAGCATGTCTAAGCCCAAAACACACACACACACTTCCGAGAGCAGCAATTCCCATAACACACATCATTACACTATGACCCAAACAGATCTTTGGTAACAATAGGATTTGATTCGGCCTGAAACGGGTCTAATGCGGATAAAAGAACAGCAGGATTTGTCCTTATTTGTATTTCTGAGTCAGAGCTGTTGACAAGAGACAAAAATCATGTTTTAATGACCTAAAAAGTGTGTCTCCTCAGATCCACCAGTAGTGATGATAAATAATTTATGAAGTCAAAAAGTTGCACGTCCTATAAGACTTTCAGACACGGCATTCTCTTGCAGAACACCGAGTCAGTCACACTTTCTCCTGAGGGTAAATGCCTTCAGGTGCTTGATGTAAATCCTATTCCACACATATTTTGCCAGGCTTACACGTGTGTTACACATGTCAGGTAGAATTTTGTGGCTCTATAGTGGCAGCACACAGCACCCCGCTGTGCCTTTTGAGCAGATGTCTTCATATTCTCAGTCATCAGAGCCGCCGCTCTATGAATAAATCAGAACTGTGATCACCTCCTCTCTACCGTTTAATTCCTCATTGTGAGACTGTGTTGCCCCCGACTGCAGAGCCATGCGACTAGTCATAAGAAGCAAAAAGCAATTTCCACAGTTAATGTTTACTTTTAAACCAGCTTGTTAGACAGAGCAGAACACGGGAACATGCTGAAGCACGCCTGTGTTTTTACACTGAATACCTGTTTAGATTTTATGGTTACAGTCAACATGTAATAACCAGAAGAGAAGATTGGTGCTTCTCTCATGTCCGTGTGTTCAATGTGAAGCCACAGCCAGCAGCTTTTGGAGCTTAGCTTAGCACAAAGACGGGAAACAAGAGGAAACAGATAGTCTGGCTCAGTCAAAAAGCAACACAATTCAATGATATTAGTGTTTAAAATGTAACTCCACAGGTCAAAGAAGAGAAAACGCCTTTGCTTTAATGTAATGTTAATGTGATGTAGTTTGCTCATGTAAATGTTAAGTGTAATATTTCATTTTAATGTGCACCACTTCATTTCATGCATGCATCATGTGTAATACTACTTTATTATCGCAGTATCAATGTCAGTATTACTTTTCTGCTCTATAGCAGGGGTGTCCAATCCTGGTCCTCGAGGGTCACAGTCCTGCATGTTTTAGATGTGTCCCTCTTCCAACACACCTGATTCAAATCATCAGCTCATCATCAAGCTCTGCAGAAGCCTGATAACGATCCAATCAGGTGTGTTGGAAGAAGGAAACATCTAAAACATGCAGGATTGCGGCCCTGGAGGACCAGGATTGGACACCCCTGCTCTATAGCCTTATTTTAGCTCGTAACTTATGTTAATTTCAGCCATGAATCATACCTTTGTCTTCTTGCTTTTCCACCTGAAACTGCATTTGTTTCATGTTATGTAATTTTGTCTTATTTTATCCCATCTTATCTGATCTCATCTTGCAGTCTCAGCCATCAGCTGGTGAGTTCTTCAGACTGTATGCATTTAGCCACATAGAACATCAGAAATGTACAATCTGCAGAAAACCTCAGCTACATGAATACATCAAAACGTTAAGCTTACAATCAAATTAAAATCATTTTATCCAAAATAATCTCTTCCAATATGGCAGGAGTAATATTGGTAATGGGTTACTATAATACAAAATCCCTATATTGAATCATGTTATAAAAGAAACAGGAAATAGGAAAAAATAAAAATCCATAGAATCCAAAAACTGAAATATATAAGTAATGTATCGGCCAGATTAAATCATATAGAAATATTCATATTACTGCCCTGCAAAATTCTGCTTTTGCACAAATTAAATTGATGCTAAGCTAAGCTACATGTCTGCTGGCTTTACTTTTGTATTCAAAGTTATCAATCTTCTCACTTTCCTCTCCACAAGAAAATGAAAAAGCATGTTTTCCAAGTGTCAAACCACTGCTTCAAGACATATTGTTTGTAAGCTTTATTCACAAGCATATATCAGAGGATATAAATGACCTCAATAAGGACAGGATGAGGAACGGAAACAATAATGAGATTGGACCCAGCTGCACCGTCAACTCTTTAAAACCTCAAGTGGAGAAGTTTTCTATCAGCTTCCATCTGACCCTCTTCAGCTCAAACTGTTTGGCTGCACTGTGGGGATTTTCTAATTTCATGCTCTTCTCCCAATCTTAAGGAATTTAACCAAAACTTCTCAAGGCAACAACTTAACACAACCGACTTAACATTCATTTAACCTCAATCGCTCGGAGAATAAAAAAAAAAACTGAACCGAAAGTAAAATTTAGTACTTAAGAACCAACGGTAGAGTAAAAAAAAAAAGCAACTAGTGTGCAAAATAAAACTACTGGGCAAACTTTTACCCCCAATCCCCCAGAGTAAATCAAAAAGGCACAGCGGATTAGTACACTGTTGCAAAGCTCCCATTGACCTAGAAGTGTGTGTGTGTTCACCACAACTAAATTAGGATTCATGTGTGTGTTTTATTATGTGTGTGTGTGTGTGTGTTTGCAAGTGTGTGTCTGTGTGATTAAACTCTAATCATATCAGTGCACCTAATCCTTTTACATGGGCCTTCGTTTTTGAGACCGAATGCTCAACATTTGTCTCAGCGAGGATCCTTATTGTGGAATCTGTGCATCCTGCATGCAACGAAATGTACATAGAGTGAAGATAAAATTAGAGCTTTGAGCATTGGACCAGGTGGGACGCAGAGGAGGAGGTGTAAGAAGAAGCAAATGAGAGAAGCAGGTGTGCAGGGGACAAGATCAAGACTTTAACCAAAGGAGGGGGGAAA
This sequence comes from Stegastes partitus, assembly GCF_000690725.1. Classification (NCBI taxonomy): domain Eukaryota; kingdom Metazoa; phylum Chordata; class Actinopteri; family Pomacentridae; genus Stegastes; species Stegastes partitus. Next base: position 528,147 of record NW_007578205.1, on the reverse strand, counting down.
AAAAGGAGAGGAATGAAGGAAGGGATGCAAGCTGGAGAATTGCCAGTTCTTTCAAGAAGCCACCGCCCAGTGGGTGACATTAAGCCCCGATCTGCTGCCGACACACACACACACACATATATATACGGCGCTTTCAGGAAATCACGACTTCCACTGGGTACATATTCGTCAGAAAACGGTTTTGCCAGGTGCAGAGAGTTGGCAGATCTCAGAAAAACACACTCACCTCATCTTATCTACCCTAAACAGACGTGCATGTGTCACATTTCTTCATGACAATCTCATACATCCTGGCAAAGTTACATGTAGCGTATGTGTGTGTGTGTGTATGTGTGTATGTGTGTGTGTGTGTGTGTGTGAAAGCATCAGTCAGCTCTTATTTTACCACCCAGCATTCACCTTTCCTCCAACACACACCACAAACCTCTCTGCATCCACACTTTCATCAGAAATCTTATATTTTCCCTTCACATCTTAACCCAAAGGTCTCTCATATTCATATACACAAAGGCACTGACTACTAGAAAGCACTTGAATAAAGTTCTCTGACCATCAGGAACACATTTCCTTTTTTCTGTCCCTGCACCCGGCCTCCCATTGATTCACGGATTTTTCTCTAAATGCATCTAAAAATGATGAACAGAAATAAACCCACGGGAGCAGGACGGGGAGGTGGAATGGTTTTTAAATGAGCTTTGTATTTCGAAATAGATAGTAAACATAGTTTGCCGGTTCGCGTCCCGGTGGGGGCACCGGAATCTTTCTGCGTGGAGTTTGCATGTTCTCCCCGTGCAGCGTGGGTTCTCTCCGGGTTCTCCGGCTTCCTCCCACACAGTCCAAAAACATGTTGAGGTTAATTGGTGATTCTAAATTGTCTGTAGGTGTGAATGTGAGTGTGCTTGGTTGTCTGTCTCTAAGTGTGGCCCTGCGATGGACTGGCGACCTGTCCAGGGTGTCCCCTGCCTTCGCCCTAAGTCGGCTGGGATAGACTCCAGCCCCCCCGCGACCCTAATGAGGATTAAGCGGTGTATAGAAAATGGATGGATGGATAGTAAACATAGTGACTTGTTGTTCTTTAACATAATTACTTTTTAACTGTTTTTATTTTATCCAATCAGTTTGATCCTCATATTGAAATCAGTTACCTTGAGTGCAAGGCCATGTCTTCAATTCACTTATCAATGGTACAAAATTCAAAGTTTATGATGATGTAAGATAATTTTATTCATTTATTTATTTTTTAAATGCAGTAAAATCTGACAGGTGAGAAAATGGAACAAGACTTTTTTTTTTTTTTTTAAACCCTGAATTTAATGACAGTGCTTTTATTCAAATTGCTTTATAAACACATGTAAAACACTTTGGACCTAATCTGCAAAATTCAACACAAACAAAAATTTATATATGTCCCGAGTGTTTCCTCTAACTCATAGACCATCTCTGGCTGTTCAGAGCAGAGGCAGCTCCAGGTAGTTAGCTTACGGTTAGCGCCAGCTAGCGTTAGCCTGCCAGCTAGGAAACTGTTAACAAAGTTGGCTGTTTGTTTAGTTAATGGGTCAACTTTGTTTGCTTTGTTAGTGAAATCCTTTTCGGGGCACTTTGACGAATCTTCCGCATCTACCTCGACTGCTAACGGTCCCAGAAGAAGTCATTTAAGGAGAAGGAAGCTAACCCAGCTAAGGTAGCGGTTAGCTAAAGCTAGCTGTGTCGTAGCTTGAGTTAGCTACACTTAGCTAAATTTACAAAACACAGCTAAGAATATTGTGTGTATTTGTAGTTTTCAACAACTTTAATATGTATTATACTGTTTCTGTCAAAAGAATGGACTTATGACCTCTATTCTGTATAAATATTATTATAATATATTCTTATTTTTGACACTCAAGAGCTTTACCCAGCTCTGCATATTGCACACAGAGTCATGTTTTACTGTGATGTAGTGTAAAAATATTGTTTATGAGATGCACTTATGCAAGTTAAGAAATCCTCCTTGATAAAAAACCAACCCAGGATACAGGTGGGGAAAGCAGAATCTATATTATTTTGGCTTCTGAGCCTAATCTGATTACATTTTCTCTATCTTTGTAGAGAGAGCAGGCTAAGAGATGATGCAAGATCAAGGTGTGCGGGTGAAAGATGTTTGTCTGGGTGGTGAGGAGGACAGGATTTGGTTTGGAAGAGGAGAGCTGATGAGAAGGGAACAAGATCAAAGAACACATATTTGCACAATATGCTCTTTATATTGGGTCTTACTGGGTAAAATAGCCTATGATCAAGGCAGCAGGGTCTCAGGAAGAGCTTGGCTGATGGAGAGGCCTCAGATCCTGGCCTTTGATTGAGGATGATTGGCTTTGTCAAAGGCTTTTGCCCTGATAATTGCAACCCAACCTTACGAGCATTTTCCTAAAAGATGTGTTGTCATTTCTTGTTTAGCTCAGCTATGGTGCTGCCTCGGTTGTTGTTCCGATCAGCAGGCTTTGTGACTGTGTGTGTGTTTGTGTATTTGTTGTCCAATCCTCCAGAGACAAATGATGTAAGGAAGGCTCACTGACAGATTTATGACAACGTGATGACAGAAAGACGAAATTTTATTCGTCACACAAATTCAAAAGGACGTTTCTAGGCAAAGTTGTGAGTCTTTGCGACAAGTGGAGTCCCCAAATGTTGGACACACGATGTCTAATGTATTTTATGTAAAGATGGTCAAGTCCAGGGCTCCGAAGAATGACTATTACATTATTAATGAGGGGGTTTTTTTTGTATAAAATGTCAAACTCAAGTAGTGGAAGATTTTCCAGACACCAGTGTAACATCTTCACAATTGTATGTTTTGTATATTCAACAGTCTTTTGCCCAAAGTTATTCAGCTTACAGTGATACAAAAAAAATCACAAAATATCATTTATATAAACAAATCCTTATGTTTGAGACATAGCAAAGTGCCTCAAGCAATTTTTAATAGTTAATCTTTAACTTTTTAGTTGATCGACTCTTTGCTTAATCGACATTTCAGTCTGCTGTCTGTAGATTGTATATTGCAAAACGACTTTATATAAATAACCAAACACCACAAAAACGTGTAATTGTTCTGGTGGAAACTGTAAAATAATTGTTGCTTTGTTTCCCTTTTTCAGTCGTGTCGTCACACTGAGGTCTTGTCTATTCTTACTCACTGAGAAACTGAAATGAAACAGGACAGCTGTGTGTCCGAAAAGAGAGGCGCTGATGCTGCTTAGTAAGGGATTTCCCTTCAGCAATGAAGCAAGTGATGTGACACAAAAAGATTGTCATACAGTTACGCATTCCATAATGACAAGGCTTTCAGATGGAGCGATTGACTTAAAAGTGTGGGGATTTCCCCTCTCTAACCCTCTGACAACAACTGATGCATCACAGCCTTTCCACAGCCACACAGATGGACCTTTTTCTATCTGATGATGCTTCTGAAGCGGCAAAAAGGTGCTTGAACAGTTAGTCAGTCAGTTGATTTACATAAAACACCAGCAAATGTGATAGATGAGTAATTGTTTCGTGGATTAACAAAACCACTTACTGCCTCCTGCTATGTTTTATTTACATTATAAATTAGACATTAATAGTATTGGTACATCCAGTGCTCTGTATGCTTGATTTTGTCGATTTTATTTTGCAAATGTACTTTTAATAAGCATCATAAGAACATTCTGTTTCAGTGGCATTTCGACAGAAGCACTGCCAGTGTCTCCTGTTGTCACTGGTGCAAGATCGCTGCAAATTATGAAGCTAACAGTCGTCAAATTTCCATATATATGAATGAATTCATTCATCGCAAAGGGTTCTCTCTTTGTAATAAAGTCTTGATGGCTTGAGCGATCATGTTCAGCTCAAGATAGCGTGTTTTGTGGTCCTCAACTAAAATTAATTCAGTGCTCACTTTTTCATATTCGCCTCCTCAGAAGTAAACCTGAGGTATTTGAAAATCAAATTATTTATAAGCTGGTTTCTTAATTGACCACGTAGCCCAGTTATTTGATAATTTGTTATTTTCTTTGTAGAGTTGTGCTGATGATTAGGACAAAGATAATGTGCTTTGTAGTAAGTCTTGTTGACTGTAAGAACCCAGCAATGGTGTGTCATCACGGTTCTGTTTTTTCATTTCATGTTGTTCATCTTTGTTTCTTATGTCCAGGTGCTTATGGACAACAGAAAGAGGCCAGCAGCTTCCTCCAACTCTGGGAGTTTGGTTTTCTGGTCGTCCTCATTTCCACGGCAACCAGCCAGGGTCCTGATTGTGGACGCTCTGCCACCCTGGTGGTCAGAAACCTGCACGGTGCTTTGTGATGCTCTGGACAACTTCCTGTCCCTGGCCTGTACCCTGGACGGGCCCTGCAGGATACCACTACTTAGCCTGTACGCCATCAGCAGGCAGCAGGAATGTCTACTGCCATTTGTGGTAAGATAGATGAAGGTGACACATTTCTAAAAGCGATGGAAAACACATTATCTTCCTCTTATTATTGCTGTCTCTTGTACTTTATATATCACCCCTGGTTCCGTTGCTGCTTTTTGTCATCCACATTATCTCTCACTTTTATCCCCTTTTCGGTTCCTGTCGCTTTCTATTTTCAGCAAGTTCGCAGTAACTTGGCCAGGCTGCATTCCTGCGTTGAGGAGCTGAGGTCTATTCCAGGTGAAGGTTGTATCAGAGGAGCAGCCAGAGGAGGTGATCTGCTGCGACAGGCAGTGCTGGACAGTCTGCAGCAGTATAAACAGTACATCAGACATACCAGCGCTGGCAGCCAGACCAGCAACAATATATCTGTGGAGGTGAGCAAAGATAGACCTTCTATATATACAACAGGAAAACTATTTCCTTTGGAAGTCACATGTTGTAAATCATCGGTGTTGGTGAACGCATTGTCCTGAGAATGAGGCTGCTGGTTACGTGACTTTTTACTTTCCTATTGTGCTGGTGCCTATAGTGGCAATAAAACTGATGCTACAGCTCACAATACATTTGTATATAATTAACACATGTACAAAACTACTGACTAGTTAATTAACCAGATGGGTGCTTAAAGGCATACATATAAGCTTTATGTTCAGAATAAAACTATTGCTGTTAAACCACTCAGTGCTTTCTGCCAGGCAGTGGAGATGCTGGGGATTGAACCCAGGGCCTCTTACATGCAAAGCAAGCGCTCTACCACTGAGCTACATCCCCCTTGAGCAGGGCTACAGTTTTCAGAGAAAAGATGCTTAAGTGCAGTTTTAGTCAGCAAAAATCATGTGGACTGGAGTCATGCACAGCCTGATTACTCTGCTGAGTCTTGGAGTACGTCCACACTAATGCCTTCTCATGTAAATGCACAGGGCATGCACGTGCTGGTGTCAACAGAAAGCAGAGAGTTGGTTGATTATTGATAGAGTCATGTGATAGGGGCGTGATGAAACAGGGAACAATAGGCAAGGACCCGGGGATCAAATGTTGGTATCTGCGTCATTGATTGGTAAAGTCTCAGTTTCTCCATGTTTACATAGCAACACTGCAAATGGAGTTTCTCAGTATCTTCACTCTGGAGGAAGTTTTACAGAAGCTGTGTTGGTATGTGGACGTATGGCCAAAATGCAGAAAAATAAAAGGCCTCCATTCTGTCCTTTAGACCATGATTTCATAAATTTGTAAAGTTAAACATGGAGATCCTGGGGATTGAACCCAGGACCTCATACATGCAAAGCACACACTCTACCACTGAGCTACATCCCCTTCTATCTTACATCCTCATGACTAGAACAAACCACCTGGACAGCATTACCTGGTTTTTGTTTCAGTTGGTAAATAACACGTAGAAAGAAGTCACACTGAGACTCTTCTGAGTTACAGATGAATAAACTCTGTCCTTTACTTCTATTCATGACCACCTATAGTCAGTTTTATTGTTGTGCTGTATAAGATACACTTAAAGGTCTTATAGAAGAGAATTGACCACACGGAGCTGTATTACTTCTGAGTATGTAGATAGGGTAAATAACTTTGACAAGAGAAGAAGTGGAGATGCTGGGGATTGAACCCAGGACCTCATACATGCAAAGCATGCGCTCTACCACTGAGCTACATCCCCTTATAGCTTATGTCCTCACGACTATTAGAAAACATTCCAGAGAGCACTACCTGGTTTTGCTTTTAGTTGGTGAACAACACGGAGAAAGAAGTCAGACAGAGACTATTGACTCTTCTGAGTTACAGATGAATAAAGTTCCATTCTGTCCTTTACTTCTATTCATGACCACCTGTACTCAGTTTTATTGTTGTACACTTCAAGGTCCTGTGGAAGAGAAGTGAACACATGTGGCTGCATTACTTCTGAGTATGTAGAGAGGGTAAACAGCTTTGACAAGAGAAGACGTGGAGATGCTGGGGATTGAACCCAGGACCTCATACATGCGAAGCATGCGCTCTACCACTGAGCTACATCCCCACATTTTAAAGTAAGAGATGTCTCGATTTGTGTCTCGATGGTTACCTGCTAGTTTCTCTGCTGAGTCGCTGCAGTTTTTCATGGTGAACATTTTGTGTTTCTTGCCTTTCGTTTACATGAAGAGGCAGTTTTGAATCTCTGGGTTTTTGAAAAATCTGTTTGAAGATATTGAGAAACTCTCCCTCCCTCCCTCCCATTTCCCAGTTTGTTCATCCTTATTTCCTTTTCTCAACTCCTCTCCTCGTGTCTTAGTCCCTCCTACTAGAGATGTGAGCGGAGGAAGAGACACGAGGAGGGAGGAGTTGATGCATTTAACAAAATGAGACATCTTTTCCTCAGAGCTGTTGTTTCAAAGCGATGTTAGTTAAATGTGTCATGTGGCACAGCTGCATCATCTTTCCATTGTTTCCTTATAGCCTGCTGCTATATTTTGTGATCTGTGTCAGTTGGGCAAAACAGTGTTCATAATAACTTACAGTATATATTTACTTTCAATTCAACTCACAGCGTGGTATAATGTGACAAGAATGTGTTGACGTCATACTTTATTCTTTGTATTTCACACACACACAGGTACAGTGAAGTAGAAAAGAGATGGGACATATATATTATATACACTCATTAGTCAGTCCTGCTTGTGTGTTACGCCTCTTTTATGTCATGGATGCAGAAAAGACTCCCTCAAGAATAGATCTGTCTCCTCCACCCTTGATACTTGACCCTTAATGCATTTTAGAAATTGAGACGCCCTTCATGATGCCATGTTAAGATTGATTTCTGGTCATGGGCCAGAGGATGGTGGACAGAGGAGACGAGGAGAATGAAATAGTGAAATGACGTAAGCCTTCCATTTCCAGTGTTAATGTGTAGAAAAGGAAGAACGGTTGATGGCTTGTAATGTCAGAGTGTGTGCTGTTGTGTCCTTTGTTTACATGACGCAATTCTGTGTGGCCAAAATAGTACCAACCTTGCTCACAGGACAAGTTCACACATAAATGTACTCCTTCCCTGTACTGAGTAACATGGTTATCAGAATCAGGCTGCACATATCACATGATTCCCTCCTTTTTTGAAGCAGTAGTGACTTTTCTCAAGTTGACTTTAGGGTCATATCATCTCCTGTGGGTTTGGAATGTCCTCGACAGCACTTTGGTCGTGTTTTCGCAGACAACGGAGGAAAAACTCAATTTTAAAAACCACCTGTGTATGTGTAGACTTGGATAAGTGATACCTGCCAGCAACACAAACAGCAACTGTTGTGTAGAACATAAATACAGGTTTGTGATTATGGTTGTGCTGTGTGGCTGAATATTTCTGAAAATGAGCGACTAGAGGTGACAGAAAAATGAGTAACCTTACAGAAATGCCATCTTCGTATGGACACAAGACTCAGTAAATGACTTGATCAGTTTAGTGAATATATTATCTTTATCTAACAAAACCTCTCTGAGTCAAGTAATGTTGTAACAGCAATGATTCCCAGCGTGCAAAGCTGTACAAGCACATTCTTGGGATTTTTTTCGCAGCACTGTGCCTCTAGGACAAAAAAAATAACCTGTCTGAACATGAAATTAGATATAAATAAATATATATGTAGAAAAAATATAAATAACATTCGGTAATGACTTCTGTCAGTTTTGAACACTTTTTGAAGCGTTAAACACAAAGTCATTTCCTCCAAACATTTGCCTGTTTCTTTCTCTCCACATCCATTATGAAGGAGCATCTCTGGAGCCGCAGACCAGCTCAGACTGAATAGATCCCTTTTGATATTCAAGCTTTGTACTTCATGCTAATGTAGAGAAGAGGTTCCACTTATACCTGTTAAATAAGCTCTTCTCGGGTCCAATTCAGCGTATTTAGCAGCTGCAAAAAAACATATTGGATTAGGAATCTCATTAGCATGTTTTTAAACGGTCTCTTTTAACAGTCCGTTTTAGTGGGTGAGAACTACGGTCCACTTAAAATAAGCTCATGCACATTTCAAATGCAGCAAATGGCCTTTATTCATCTGCTACTGAGCCATCTGGCTGGAAAGAGTTGCAGAAGCGTTTTCAGTGCTCCCCTGCTATCACTATTAAACGGCACTGTAGAACATATTAAAACCCATTTCCTCACTGAGTTTTGCACAGTCCATTTCTCAGGCAAATCTTGGTCTAATTGGTTTCCACTCACTGATGGACTTGTTTCATTACAAGTGGAGGATTTTGTTGACATCAATAAAAGATCATAGCCACCGCTTGGATGTAGAAAACTCATAAAACTATTAATTTGTCTTTATGTTCTATAATTCAGAACCAGCTGTTGGCTAATATTCTGCAAAATTGTTCGACTTAAAACTTGAGGAATGAATATGTTTTGTATTCCAGCAAATGGCAAAGTTTATGGGAAAAGGACTATTAGCTAGCTTTACTGTAAGCATCTAATTTGTTCATTGTAAATGTAGGACAGATGAGGCGCCAGCTGAGAAATGAGCCAGTGGCTGCCCTTGTTGTTGAGCTTCAACGTGTCCTCTGGACACGAGGCTGTGAATTGTTGATGAGGATTTCTCAAATCCAGCCAGCTTCTTTAGGAGGCTCTGGACAGACGATTACACTAAGACCCACTGTTTCTGACAGCGGCAGATATGAATAGCACTATTAGGAGACACTAAGCAGAGACATGGGCCTGTGTATGTGAGTCTGTGGGTGTGTGCAGATCCACGAATACAATACATGTTTTCTTTCATGTACACGATTCCAGCATTCATGCATGTCTTCTCCTTGATGATGTGCATCAGGCTTCTACTTTTGGCTAAACAGCCGGAAGCAGAGACCAGAACTCATGAATAATCCTATTATAATCATCATTTAGTGCTACTGTTAATGCGATTCAGTTGGGTGCTCCACATCACTCTAATGTTAGTTTATCTCTTCTTTCCATTAGGAATGTAAATACGGCAGGAAACTAATTTCATCTCTTTCCATTATCAGATTTTTGTGCTTGTTTTAAGATGTTGGCTTTTGTGCAAATGTAATGCAGAAAGCTTCACTACCAAAAAAAGAATGGCTAAGTGAAAACATTCAACAGTGTGTTACCAGTACTTCTGTTCATTTAGTAAGAATGTTATCTCAGTTATAGAAAACATGATCATGAGGTAAAAATAAAGTTACAGCCATTGTTTTCCCATTAACATGGGACTTTACAGTGTGTCTAAGTGCAGAGTTGAATCATCATAACTATGTGGTATTCCTCTTTCCTGTTGGAGTTGTAATTGGCTTTACTGGGAATGGGACAGCGGCTCTTACATCATGCATTCAATTTAGTAACTGTAATTTACTCTGTCACCTCCCCAAAGTACATGAGAAACAGCACAGTCAGACACAAAGAATGCTTTGCGGTGGTGGTGATGTTGTGTTCTCTTCCTGTGATGTTCCATGAAGCCAGCTGGAACAGCTCAGAAGTGAAAGAGTTTTGGAAAGAGTTTACAGGGAGGAACATCAATGGGGCTTAATAATAATACAATTAAAAGTGATTGTGTTTGTTTTAGTGTGGTGGTGGTGGAGGGGCAACAGTGTTGGTTTACATCAACAGAAGACAAGAGGCAGACGTTCGTAGCAGGACACATGAGTCTAAAAGGCAAGGATGGAGCTTTCAGTTAAACTTTACTGGTTCAGGTGTGGCATGAATGTTCACGGTAATTTGGTTTTGGCTGCATCTGATCTCTCAGTTAACTAATTTGGTCAGATTTCAATTCATGGACTCTACCTGCCAGCTTTATTCGTCCAAATGAAGGAGTGTTTAAAGTTTATGAAATACTTGTAACCTGGTTATTTTATGCTGATATGATCACAGCAGACCAATGTGCACTGCCCATATTCATATGGTTTCTACAGCAGCTGGTGATCCAAGTTCGCCTTGCGTTGTTAGATGATCTGCCATGTTGGTTGTTGATGATCGACAAACTTCTATTTGCAATGTTTACACTCAACTTTTTGACCATCTGTTTTACCAAAATGCAGGCAAACCTATGTCATTTTTTGTTTCTCTTTCATTCAGCAAATGTAAATGCTAAAAAAGTTTCCCCATAGCAGCCTCCATTAGTATAGGTGACTTTGAAGTTGTAAAAACATGGTGATGTTCACAAATAGTCTGTTCCCCTGCCACCTAGAATCCTTGATTCACCCTGGAAGGCCGTTGATGTTGCACTTTTCTCACCCGCGATTCTCCAACCAAAGAGAGTTTCGTTGGATGAAAGCATATCAACGAACCCATCGACCAGTCGACTCGGATTCTTCAGTTCTGCTATTCTTAGCTTTCAGAGGACGATTCTCAGTCGTTTCAGAGACTGCTGACTTTTTGCCTTGTTGCACACTGAAGTCAACTTTCCCTTTGATTAAAACTTAAAGTCTTAAATACCTAAAGCTAATGAAATGCCAATGTTTGTACTCCTCAGAGGAGCACTTGTTCTCTTATTGATCCTTGCTGCTGCCAAAGACTTGGGCCTTAAAAATTATTTCCCAGTAAAGATCATTCTTGCGGGGGCTATTCTTTCTCTTTTTTCTTTGATCCTTTTGTTGTCTTTTATCTTTTTCTTCTGCAATTTTCATGCCATTCTGTGTGTCTCCATCTGGATCCAACCCTTCTGCATAGATCATTTTTTATTTTTTTTCTACCTCTTCTTGTTTTATTCCCAGGTTACCGTGGTGACCAGCCAGCCAGGTCGCGGCACGGTCCGTCAGTTGGAGACGGGGCTCAAACATGCAGACCTGATGTCACTGAAGCGGCTCCTGGTCGTGCAGATTAAAAGTGGAGGAGACTGGGATCAAGACACTCCCTCACCTGAGGCCACACATGCTGAGACTGAAGGTAGGAGACACATATGAAGATGCAGACCAGATTAGAACACATACTTACCCCAACAATTCAGTTAATACACTGCTGCAGTACATGTAACTCCATTTGAACCAACAAGGAGATAGCATTAATAAACACTCAAAGAACATGAAGGATGTCTGCTATCTATATCCTGAGCAGACTTGACTCCCCCGCACTTTCCACATACTTTATTCCTTGTGCTTTCTGTGGAGTTGCGTAGCGCTGACCCATTTATAACAACTGTATTTTTACTGCTTTCATCATATTTTCAGCACTCAAGACTCATGTCACAATTTATAGAACCTTGGCTACAATCCAGACATTTGCCAATCCTCTCACAGAGCCTAATTTCATAATCACACGTCGTGTTTTTTTTGCAATTACACGACGGTTCCAGTGATGTGGTCGGAGTAAGTAGAGAGCGCAGTGAGGAATGAAGGGGAGGAGAAAGTGAGAAAGAGAGATTAAAGGCGGAAAGAATAATGAGAGCAAGTTTAAGAGAGAGGAGTGAAGACTTTCTTGTAAAAATATTTATGCAGCATGTGAAATATTTATTCCATGGTGATAAATCATTATCAGTGGAAGACACGACTGAGCTGACTGTAACTTTGTTTTTCTCAGAAGTGTGTGTGTGTGTGATGTCGGAAACATTGTTCTAATGATGCTGTTAGTGTTAACTCACCTGACACAGTTGTATCACTTATGTAACGCTGCTTCCAAGCTTCCCCTTCAACTGCTTTTACATAACAGTTAAAGAACAATCTGTTTACTTTGTTCTAATTTTTGAACCTTTACCCTCGCTCCACCTCGGAGTCAATGTTGGCATTTAAAGCTGTTCAGTCCTTGTAAAACTGTAGGGGCAGTCAGATGAAAGAGGGGCGAGCAGATTGTGTGCATTTGAGTCTCCAGGAGTCACGAGGTGAGCGTCCTCGAGTCCTTCGTCTTTATTGTATTCATCAATCAAAATGAGAGATACTTATTCCTGTCCCTCCCCAGCATGTGATAAAATCGCGACGGCATTCAACACAGAAATGTTTGGAACGGAGCCTTGGAGACACGGTTTTGTAGTTACCACAGTTTGATGTTTGAGTTTGATGAGGCCTACACCCTTTTAGCTGCTGCAATGCCACTGGGAATAGATCACTGTGTTCCTCCACGCCGCTGTTTTCTTAGAACTGTTTATAGCGCCGAGCGTTTGAAACATGATAGTCACTCAGGCTTGTTGATACTACAGCTTCCACCCTCGTAATTATGTCAATACTAGCGGTGCTACCAGACCGCTGATGTCCCACATAAAGATGTTTTATTAGAAATGATTCTTTCCGCAGTGGAGAAAACACGAGTGTTGCTACCATAACATTTCCATGCGCAGTGTTGTTGGTTCCACTAGTGTTTGGGTGGCGTGTCGCGTAGATTTTCTGGAAATCATGGGTGTGCTCATGCCTATTGATTAATAGCCGTGTCAGTGCGATGGTTTCTGTAACCATTGTTTTTCTCATAAATACAAATTGTTTCAACTTCTTGGTTTCAGAACACATAAATATATAACATTAACATAAAGTAGATATGATCTTAACCTTCGGATTATACAGCCTGTTTGCATGATAAATAGTCTCTTCAATGCAGTGGTGAAATATGAGCCTTTATTTAAAATGGGGGGCAACACAACAATGTGAAAATACTCAACTGGAAAAAAATAAAAAAAAAGGTCCTGCATTAGTGCATTAGTTTCAGCAGCAAGATGTAATAAAAGTAGTAAAGTAAAAGGAGTGGTTTCATCTTTCTGACTGATCAAATCAAATCAAGTTTATGTCATTTTGCTGTACATACAGGCAAGATGAGAGAGCGTTTCTTCAGGATCCAATAACTTAAAGCAATTTAAATAAACAAGTGTTTGCATATCTGGATCAGCGGTTCAGCATTCTGACAGCTTGTGGAATTAAGCAGTTGATCATTCTGGAGGTTCTTCCTTTAATGCACCGGAAATGTTTGCTTGATGGCAGCAGTTCAAACAGTTTATGGAAAGGGTGTGAGGAGTCCCTGACAATGTTCAGTGCCCTGCTCCTGCAGCGGCTCTGGAGAAGTTCTTGGACAGAGGTGAGGGAAGCTCTGATGACCCTCTCAGCTCCTCTAACGATCCTCTGCAGGGCTTTTCTGTCTGACATACTGCAGCTGGAGGACCATGTTGAGATGCAGTATGTCTCTCCACCACACCTTATGATGTGTTATTATGGATGACAGAAGAAAAAACTAAGTCCTGATGCACAAATCTGTGTTCAGTTTTTTGACCTTTTTCCTGATCTCTGATTTTTGGTGTGATGTTGAATCAGCTGAAAATTTATGAAGAGAAAATCACTATTTGGTGGAACTGTTGTGACTCCATCTACACATTGTAAGAAGGAAGGTTGGTTTAGTTTTAAACTGTGAATTTTGAAGCTTAGAATGCCATCTATTGTGTAGCATTATCATCTTTAAAGTAAATGAAGCTGTCAGATGAATACAGTGGGGTAGAAAGCACGTTATTTCCCTCTGAGATGTAGTGAAGTGCAAGTACACAGTAGCATAAAAAGGAAAGTGCAACTACCTCAAACTTGTAATTGAGCACAGTGCTGGAGTAGCTACACTTTCTCACCACTGCCTGAATGCACTACGTTTCACTCTTTGACATTGCTCCGAGTAAAACCTCAAACATTTTGGATCAAATTCCGTAAGAATCAAAAGGGAACAGGGTCAGCAGCGCTGCATCCAAGATCTACACTGACCTCAGAGGTCGTCTGGCTGGAAACCGAAGCAGACTTAAATCAAAGATAAGAAGTTTAACTGTCTCGCCAGTATGAATTCTACTCAGACTTCCTAAATGCTCGAAAATATCCGCAGTTGTGTTTAAAATCAGTTCGGTCTCTACTGTGGAAGAACACGAGGGTGTTGACTAAAAACAAAGAGAGTTCAGAGACTCGCTGTCGGGGTGAGACCCACAATGACGAGCTGCTCAGAAACGGCAGCTCGCTGAGAGACACTTCTGTTTTATTGTGACTCTCCATTTATTCGCTGTGGTTGTGAAAAGTGACATGTGAATAGTGCAGCAATCCTAAGATTGAGGAAACAATGTTGATTCTGGGAATGTTCTTGAATATAGGCGTGTCACATAGCAGCAGACTATTTGTTTTAGCTGTCTGAGTTAGTTCTTCCACTGAGAGCAGTATGTTACAGTAAGTGGGTGTATCCATTTTTTGGTTTTATACCAAAGAGAGATTTGCAAAAGCCATAACTGATTATTTCACTCAATCTCTCTTTTTCTCTCATCATCATCGTCATCATCATCGTCACTGAGTGGTTGAAGCAGTGTGGACAATTTGGTTGATTGTAACTTCTACAAAGTACTTTCTTATCTTGGTTTTATGTTAAAAGTTAGCTTCACTTTGCATCCAAACTTTTCGTTCAGTGAGGTGTAATGCACATAAAAGTCATGACTCGAGCTTCCTGGCGATGCTTTTAGGTTGTCTGTGCGACGGCGTGTTAGATAAAACTAATTTACATCAAATCTAGTCATGATTACAACCTGCATAAAGACCTGCATCCGTCTCCACACCTATTACTCCTGTTTGAATTACTCATGAGCCTGTCGCTGAATGAATATATTAATATCTGGGTGTGTTGATGTCTATGCAATGCAATCATGACATCGATATTAACATACCTGTGCAAAGATATGTTAATATGTCCCGAAAAAAGCGGACGAGAAGCTGTGTAATTATGCGTGCTACATATTTGAAAAAGTTATCAGCATGCAGACGGTTGTAATTCTTTGTATGTGGGTGTGGAGCAGTCGTCTCCTGACATCGGTACCGGCCTCCCTCCACTGGCTCACTGTCTGTTTCATGATAGAGTTTTTTGTTTGTTTTAGTTTTAAATAGGTTTGCAGCACTTTTATTAGCAAAACTCTTACACTATCAGTTTATGTTTCCATGCGAGAGCTGCTCAGGCTTTAGAAACTTGCTGATTAAGACTTTTTTATCTTTTAATTTTCCTATTATTTGATTGGATTTCACTTTTAGTCATTGGGTTTTATGATTTGAACTGTACAGCACTTTGGTTTAACTCCTGTTGCTTTATAAATAAATTAGACTTATTTGTACATAGCTAAGTAATGATGTAATGAAGACGGATCAAATTCTGTCTTTACTCATTTCTTTGCCTATTTTCAACCTCTAGCTTTGCAGTGGAGAAAGTCACACACGTCTTTTCTTAACATAGACCTACCACGAATCCAAATACTTAGCAGAGCTTACCCTTGCCCTCTGCACCAATGAGTAATCCGTTTTTTGGGAGAGGCAAACAGTCTTCTCATTTGCCACCTTTGCAAGCAGACTACCTTATGTGAGTAATTTTTTCTATTAGGCACTAAACACGTCATTGTCCCAATGTCCGTGCCACCACAATGGTCTGTTGTTGCCAGATTCCAGACAATCTGCCTTACAAGATTAGAGACATGCAAAAACAGAATTTTTGCACATCATCTCACAATATGGAATGTTTTTTATATATATATTTAAAGGCTGATCTGCAAGTATTATCATACTAGGCGATGCAAGATCTGGATAGCCTTGACTGCTCTGAAAAACAATAAGATACAACATTAATAGATAGTCCTTGTAATGGTCAAGATAAGAGCTTAAAAGTACAAGTAGTGAAATCTAAGTATGTAGTCAAAGGGTAAAGGTTGAGGTGAGGACTGAAGGTCAGAGGCTGGGAAATGCTTTCAGACAGCGATAGTCCTCGTAAGTATAAAAATACAAACGTGTGTGAAAGTGTCTGAGGGCCAACGCCTTGATTAGCATCCTGTTTTTGTTGAAACTCCACCAGTGCATCCTTGAATCCAAAGTGCGTTCTGTAATTGTACAGCCGAGCACCAGGGAGAAGATGCAGAAATGGGTCACAGAGCGAGAGGAGCAGAGTGAGACGGAGACGGGGATGATTATGGCACCAGTGGTTTTGGGTTTCGTCTTCACGGCTCAACAGCCAAGTTGTTGACTGAAGTCGAGACAACAAGCCGTCCCACAGGGCATGCGGCAGTTCCTTTGGGATAATCAGGGACAAAAACCATTCATTTTCACGCTTGTGATTGACGAGCGAAAAACTTAATTGCGTTGTTTTTCATTAGCGACAAAGTAATATTCAAATGAAACAAATCTAATCTGTGAACGCTGCAACACTCTGCCACTAATGGAGCATTTTGTGATGACGAAGTTGCTCATTTGATGAATTATACTGAAATGTTGATGATCTTATATCAATGCTATCTGCCATATTAAACCGCAAACAAGTTCAAATGTCGTACAGCTTGTAATCAAACATGAACGACAAGTGTGTATCAAGAGCTGCATCTATTCTCAGAAACCACTTCAGTGAGATCTTTCGCAATATTTTCAATTTTGAAAAAGAATTTTGACATTCTAATTCACATTTGCTGCAAGGCATAGTAGCTTTAACTACTTTTTTTTTCTTTTTACAGGATATTGCATCAAAAGTCAGACAGAAGGTTGTCTGCCAGGCGCAGTGCAGCCTTTTTATCATTTGAGATATAGCTTCTCCACTAATAGACAGGGAAGGGCTTCTTTCTTTTTTTATTATCAGTGATGAAACAGAGGTCAGCGTTTGATGAATGTCAAAGCAACTGTGCTATCCAACATTTTAACAAGACTATAACTAGGCTGTCAGCTCCATGAGGCTTCTCTTTCTATACATTAAAGCAGGTGTAACGCTCGCATGTTCGCCATTGTAAATTTGCTTTTTGGCCTAACTAACCCCTGCAATCCAGCCATCCCTGCAACCACAGCTAAAATTATAACCAAATAGCCAAAAGGTGATGCTGTGATGAGCAGGGAAAACAAGGTTGTTACTGATTTCCCTGAGGCGCCATACATACTCTGCAGGTCCTGACGTAGTGTGTTTAATCTCTGTTGACCTCCTTTAGCACGTCCTGTTGATGCAATTAATTAAGCAGTCACTTTACGGCTGCTGGTTTCACAGCTGTCATTTTCAGAAATGGTCAGCCCTCAGTGACAAGAGGAGAATAAAAAAGGAGGTGAAAGAACAGAGGACAAAAGAGAGGGAAGGAGGGAATGACACTTTTTACAAAGAAGAGCAAGGGGTGGAAGCAGAGAAAGACAGAGAGACAGAAAAATCTATAGATATTCAAGGAATGACAGCCCAGATAGTGAAGAACACAATACAGGAAGTGTGACAGATAGGTGTTGAATACAGTATCAATCAGTGGTCAGAAGCTCTCTGGCCTTGTTTGAGATCATGAAGATGGGGTGACGTCGCCAAACCCAAGTAGACTTTTGGTGGCCCGCCTCTTTTGCATTTTATGTGACTGTGTCTCCTCCTTGTCACTCAGGGAACATTGCCTCAACTGCTAGAAAGTTTCCTCAACAAGTCTTCAGCCTCATGTTCAAAAAAGTGGACAGGAGGCAAAGGTGTACCGACTATTGACATATGGACATACACAGGCCGCACTTGTCTAGAAGCTGTAGGTGTCCACGTTGTAACATAAGATATTTACACAGAAAGATTTTTTTTACTTTTAATTAAATATGTACTGGTAGCATACACAAATACGTACCGTAAATGCTTTTTTCCGAACAGTGCCTGTAACACGGCTGGTTAAAAAAATAAAAAATACAGTCGCCTACCAGGAAAAATCATTGATCACTATCTTCATCTTCCTCCTGCGCACTAAAACCACTAAAGTTCTTCAGTGTCGGATTTGAACAGCCTTAGAATTACTTCATCAAACACTTCCTCAGTCTCTCTTTCGTTGTCGCTCTCAATGTTACTTTCATCTTGAGGCAAATTCGTAAACATCCATAAATTAGTCGCATCATTGTTTAAGCCGCAGTGTTCAAAGAGTGTGAAAAAAGTAGGGGCTTGTCGTCCAGAAATTACGGTAATTAAGGCCTTGTCCACACTAATACAGAGATTTAAGTCATTCAAACTCAGATTTTTTTCAAATACCTTCTAAAGTGAAGATTGTAAAACACGACAGTTATGTGTATCTGTGTGGACGTGTAAGTGAAACTCAATTTGTGCATGCACATTGTTGCTTTATTTAATGAGCATGTGGCTGAAACAACAACCATATTGAATATGTATCAGTTTCTTTATGTTTGATTTCCGCTAGCTGTGAGACATTTGCTTACAACTTAACATGGCATTGCTGCACCACTTCATCAGCTTAAGAAAAACCCTCTGATGTGCCCAGTATGACTTGGTCTACAGCATTTTTCATTCGTCTTCTGTAGTATTTGATGTATCATTGATGTAGTCTGGTCTGACATTGCTGTTAGAGCGTTTGTAGCTGTTTTTGCGTTTGTGTGTGTTCTTAAATATACGATAGGCAGGACGGACAGAATGGAGGAGGAAGATATCTGCCTAGAAAAGTAGCGGTTTCATACGAAGGGTGCAACTTAGCATAAGCTGACCCATAAATTATATGCGTGTCACCTATATTAGATTAAAGACACCTTCACCACTACATAGTGTTTTTCTATGCAGCATAAAAATTGTTTAGGAAAACATCAAATCATAGCTATTATTGAAGATGGTGGTAGTATTTTCTTTACCTTTAAACTGCATGTGAGCATGCACGTTATACCTTTTTACTTTATTCTGATTATTTAGTCCATATACACATAATTTTGTTCCTTTTCTTTGCCACATGGCTGTTCTTAGTGAATGTATATGTCCCCCGATATTTTTAAGTAGTAATTATTTTAGGAGATTTCACAGCCTGTGATGCAGAAAATACCAAGATGCTAGCTGAAAGTATGGAGCAGACAACACAATGAATGAGTTGACTCTACCATAAATTCTACGTGCCAGAAGACGCTCCTGCCAGCTCTAGCAGTTTAATGCTTTCCTCCCTCCAGACTAGAGAAATATGAACTGTTCTCCAGCTCTCCAAGTCCCTCCATCTGCTGCTGCTGTTGTGAATTCATTACAAAGAGGGTGCTGCACACAGACCAGCTAAATCAACAGTTTCCATTCAGGCTTTCACATTTGGTGCTATTTTCTAAACATGCATCAAACGTGAGTCTTGATTTGATCGAGACAGACTCGTGAGTTCTAAAAAAAAAAAAAAAAAAGAAGCGTCTGTTTTGGGAGTTCGGTGCGTTGTTTTTTCGCAAAGTCATCGTCGACACTGGAGGACACCTACTGTGACAGACAGCCGGCCTCGCACACGTGTACACAAATACCGTCTGGAGCTGCTACAGTGATAAATTACTACTGTCTGACTGTCTGCTGCGGACATCTGGCCTGGTGTCACCTGAGCTGCATATCTCTCTCTGTCTTTTGAGACTGTTTAAATCCAAACAGTATGACAGGATGGTGGCGAAACCTTTGGTCTTCTTCTTTTCTTTCCTCTGAAGCTCATCCTACAAAGTGTAATAGGAACAGTTTAGTTTGTTTTATTTCTCAGTTTTGGGTACATTTTTTTTTTGGGATGTCCGATGTTGGCTCTTTTGCCAATCTCCGACACGCCAATATTGTCCGACTCTCAATTTCCAATATCAACCGATACCGATATATGTTTGTTACTGCAGCCACAATTGTTTTACGCGCTTCACGGTGCAGTTTGATGTCGTCATCATTTGCGCGCTGGTAAATGCCGGCAAAATCCAGGCATTATTTATCGGTTTTCATTATAGGCAAAAACAAAAAACAATAATGATATTGACAGATGTCAATGTCGGCCAATGTCCCTATTTTGTTTTTTATCTATTTACTTTTAAATATCCTGTGATAGATTTAAGCTCATCATCTGATCAGAGTAGAAGGCGAGTAAAGCTTCTGAAATAGATGAAGCCTATCTATCCCACAGTAACAATCTGATAGCAGACTTCATAACAAGATCAAAAGCCACATTTGTAAGAGTGATTTCACCGAATTGTAAGATGTTGGCATTTCTTGAGAATGAAAACATACTAGATCCATATGATGGAGATGCTGGGCATCAAACCCAATACCTCATGCGCTTTACCACTGAGATACATCCCCAACAGAGGGGTGGATGATTGTTATTTACTTATTCTTTTTAACTGAGAATACTTTGTGTGTATTAGAGCTGGGCAGGAAGCCAAATTCTTCAAACTCAGCCGACCCATAAAGCGATATGGAGCGATCCTTGTTTAGCAAGGCTCTGCATGAGTGAATATAACAAAAAGGTACATCTGAGACAGGAGATGACGATATTATTGATTTTGCTGTGAAAAGAACAAACAATAAAAGAACTATTGAATGTTAAGTAAATGTTACTTGGAGTTCAGAGGAATGATTTTCTAATTACAGCTCAGTGCAACTACTTAGGAAATATCTACTCTAAAGATAGATTTGGTGTCTAACAAAAGAATACAAACAAAGAACTTCTGATATTGACTCCAGGTGATATCGCCCAGCCTTATTGTGTGGCTCCATTCTAAATGAAATGAAAGGATTTTGTGTTATTCACAGTATTCAGAAATGCAGCAAAGGAACTGTTGCATCTTTTTTTGGAAGATCAGCAAATGCAGAGAAAAGTTTCTAGAATGATTGGCACGCCATTTAGTGAGCCACATAACCCCAAGAAGCAGGTTGTACTGTTTAGAGCAATAGACCGTGTCACAGTGGAGTTACAGTTTTAAAGACGAAACTGCCTTTCATTGTAACTTTAAAGGGGAAGAGAGCTAAAAGGCTATATTAGCTGATAAATGTACCAATTATGTTTGGGGGTTCTTATTTTAGATTTATGTACTGATACACTATCTTTGAAAACACTAAAATCCTTATCAGTTTGGCCGCTGGAGTGGACGTTATCACACTTTCATAAATCATCATTTCCTCTATCAGGAGATAACAATTCCATTTGAGATAAGCTGCACTATGGGGCAAAATGACTCATGTCTCATTAACCTTTTGGTATTTTTCTTCACCTGTGGGGACCTATTCTGTATAATTCATCTAAGTTTGTTTACAGTGTGTTTGAGAAGTTTTCAGACACTTTGAAGATTTTATGTTTCAGATTCAACTTAAAATGGATTAAGTGAAAGATTCGCTCATCAATCTTCACACAATGACAAAGTAAAAACAGGTTGTTGGAGTGCTTTGTTAAGTTATTAAAAGAAACGCTCCAAAAGTTTTACAGAAATATTCAGATCCTTCCCTAAGTCAGCTGGGATAGGCTCCAGCCCCCTAGTGAGGATAAAGCTGTATATAGATAATGGATGGATATTCAGATCCTTTAATTAGTACTTAAATAAAGCACCATCAGGAGCACTGACAGTCTCAAGGCTTATTGGGAATGATCTTACAAGCTTGCCATGCCTCATATTAGGACCTTTCTCCCATGAGTGGGAGATGATCTATTGGGTTCAGGTTTGGACTCTGGCTCTGCCACACTAGAACTTTCAAGGAATCCAAGATCTCATTCCTACAAATTGTTGAGTTCTTGGCTAAATATCTAACCAATACCTGTCATCCTTGATTACTTGGTTTGGTTGGGGAAGCAAATCTGGGAAGACTGTTGGTGGTTCCAAACTTGTTTCACTGGACAATAATGAATTGGATCCATTTTAAGATGAGCCTGAAAACCTGTGCTATGAACTATATGTAGGTCATGTGTTGTGTTCTTCCTGAAATATGCACCATGTTTTCTTTCTTCTCAGTAATTTGTAGATAGCAGATCTTAGTTTGTAGTTAACTGATGCACCTGGTTCTCAACACTAATTATCCTATGCATGCAAAAAAGCTCATATGCATCATTACACGTATGCCTCTACATGTCTGTGTGCAGATGAAACTAAAACAATACCTAACAAAACTCACTGAGGGACTGTAGCAGTCTGAGTTCTGTGTGACAAGGAGTTTGCTTCCCTTTGCTGATATTCAGCTTTGCCGAACTGTAACAGCCTTATACTGGGTCTGTTATGTAATGTAGGTTTGTCATGAGACACACAATGAGTTCTTTACAGTATTTCAGAGTCTTTCTTGTGAAGCAGAAAGACACAGTTACTAAAAAGAACGTCGCCTTGCTGGAAACTGCAGATATCTGAGTCTATAAATGGTGTGAATGTGAGTGGATCGCAGCAGGAGTTTGCATATGAATGACTTCACTCAGAAATAGACATTTTCACTGACACACTTTTCTTTCAAAAACTCATATCGGTACCTCGCAAACGATTTGTACTTTTCTTCTAGGGCATTTTTTCAGATCTGATTTAACTTCATATCACAACATGGCTACCTGCAGCTTGATAAACCACACTGACTTTATGTCTTGCGTTTTATAACTCCTGTAATGCAATGTGACTCGTTTCCCCCACAGAAAATGTCACCATTTGGTATTTTATTAATGATAGTGGTAACTGTCGCAGGCAATGATTCAGACAAGTATATTTTCTGCTGATGGTAGCCTCTCGATCCTCAGTGCCTCTCAGGGAAAATTACCGTCACAAATAACTTAGTGGAGAAAGTTTATTTTGCCAACTCTGTTTGCATTTAAGGTGGCTCTGTGGTTAGCACTGTTGCCTCGCAGCTAGAAGGCTGCCGGTTCACGTCACGGTAAGGACACCTAGGATCTTTCTGCGTGGAGTTTACATATTCTCTGCAGGTTCTCCGGCTTCCTCCCACAAGTCCTAAAACACGCTGAGGTTAATTGGTGATTCTAAATTGTCCGTAGGTGTGACTATGAGTGTGACCTGTCCAGGGTGTCCCCTGCCTTCACCCTGAGTCAACTGGGATAGACTCCAGTTCCCCTGTGACCCGAGTAAGGATTAAGCGGTGTATAGATAATGGATGTTTGCATTTATCTTCAGCTGTTGAGAATGCAGTAATATTCTTTAAAAGACTTGCATCTCTTAATGTTAAAAAGCAACATGCAGCACATACTGGAGCTGCCCCCTGAAAGTCCATGCTTTGAAGTATCAGTAGAAGATTTGTGGTTAATTGATGAGAGAAACCTGAGATGGAGTGATACTCCAGTATCGATTAAGGGGTTGCCTTTAAGGAGAGGGGCATTGTGGGTGTGTGATGTCGGCCCTGCGTTGAGGGAGGTGATCATGTAAAAGAAGTAGCAGCACATAGCCAAAACCTATGAGGTGCATATCAACAGGGCTGACTGAGTTGCTGTTATGAACCATAAAGTGTTTAGAGAGGATATGTAAGAGCTCTTCAGACGTTGTTCACCGTGTTCCCTGCCCTAAAATTAAAAGAATCAAAGGCCTGGTTGGAATCAATATTACAATTATCATAGCGAATGGCCGAACACGATTCAGCTAAGTAAATTCTGAATTGGGGTCAGCCTCAGCATATGCTGATAATAAGATGGTGTCTGCTCCGGTCTGTGTGCAGTTCATCCCTCTGATGAATGGCTGCCATCATGCATGCCCAGTCACTGTTTTCGCTTGATTTGCAAGTGTCTTGGTTCAGAACACGCTCACCATTGTGGTGATTAGAACCGGTTTTTGACATTGGGGATTGAACCCAGGCCGTCATACAGGCACTCTGCCACTGCTACATCCCTTCCTGCCATGTTCAGTTCACATAACCTTTTATTTCTTTGACATATTAAAGAGCTAGTATAATTAATTAAACTTGGAGATGCTGGGGATTGATCCCAGGACCTCTTACATGCGAAGCAAGCGCTCTACCACTGAGCTACATCCCCCTCCTACTTAAAGTTTATCACTGAAGACGGCTGTTCCTCCAACGACCTCCAACTGACAAAACCATTTCATGAGCTGTTTTTTCAGTTTTCGGCGGACACTCCAACAGCAATACCCACTGTGAAGTTCTTCAGCTTTTCCTGCACACTCGTCTGTGTTCACTAGTGGACCTCCAAGTTGGCAGCAATGATAGACAGTGTGCTTTCCGAGAACAGAGACAAGTGTGGAGAAGTACTGACTAGTAACAGATAGCAGCACTGATAGAAACATTCCACCTCCTCCTCCACTATTGTAGAATTGGATCCCACAGCTGGAAAACACCACACACCAGGGGATGCTGCTAGCTGTCTGTTACCTGTAATTGCAATATTTTATTGTCTTGCAGCAATAACTTCCACCTCTGATGCCCCACTAACTCTAACAACAGTTAATGTACAACTTGGCAAGTTTCCCCCCCCACACACCAACAACAAGTTCTGTATCTGTTTAGTGAATGTGACTGTGCACACGTTTTATGTGCACGTGTGTTGGTTTTCTCTGTATTATTTAAATTGGTATGCAAATGACTGTGTTTGTGTATTTGTGTGTTTTTTTTCCCTCTGAGTCAGAATTTGCCTCGTAATAACTTGCAGTATTATGAAAATCCATGCGATGTTCACTTCTCAAGCCTGCCTGTAATTCCTTTTCAAATGACTGACAAAATCTGTTTGCCTGTCATCACATTTTTGACAAATACTCATTCAAACAGTTTTTTTTTTCCTCCACGTCTCTTCTCAGCTTTGTGAAGGCATTTATTTCATTTAAGTTCGCAAACGCGTCTCAAAGGGACAAAACAGCCATTTCATCCACATATATTCACCCCTAAATCCAGGTTTCCAGTGACAGCCTTTATTCTATTGAAACACCATGCACAGAGTGTTTTTTTATAGATTGTGGAGGTTGTGTATTATCCCGTCATTGATGTCTCCGCCATTCATCCACCCATCAGTCTCACATCAATAACCTTCTGTATCGCTTCTCTAGTTCAGCTTAGAGGTGAGCGCGTTACTTCTTCATACATATAAACACAGCCGGGCTCCTTGGAGAGTTGTCGCTTCCAAGAGGTTCATAAATACGCTGCAGTCAGCATGGGACTCTGTTCGACACAGGACCGCTAACAGGCTACATTTGAACCACACTTTAATACAAACTATTGTTTTTCTCTGGCAACAAATGCTTAAACATGCTTGAAATTATAGTTAAAGCTGGAGATGCTGGGGATTGAACCCAGGACCTCATACATGCGAAGCACGCGCTCTACCACTGAGCTACATCCCCCTGAGGTGTCAAGATATTATAGCTTCAAATTGTCTGGAATAAATCTGCTTTTACACTTTGCAAACTAAAGAGGAGTGAATGAAGTGTTGTTCCCAGAACTTTTGATAACATGCCCTGGTTTCCAATAATTGCACATTACGTGTGATATTTATGTTGTTTGACTTCTACTCTGTTTTTAAATGTTAGCAGGGCTGAAAATGTAAAATTAATAAATAAATGTTCGACTTGTAGCTGTACACATGCCCAACCTTGTTTGTACTTTACTTTTGAGAACAGTTTTAAAGCAACATTCAACTCAAATTAATATTTTTTTCAAAGTGTAGTGTCGTCATAATGTCAGCATGCATCACGCGTTCTCAAAGTTTTTCGAGACTCGTTTGAGGCTAGAATTTTACCAGAGGAACCTCTTCTTAACTGTCATACCACACACGATAAGTATAACATTTAGTAACATTTGTATTGCACAATTTTATCTTTTCCTCCTCGCAACGACAAACAGTTATTTCTCATTTCTCGGATTTGTCGTTGACAGGCGGACTCTAATGTCATTTTCGACATGCAAACATACTGCAACAGAAAAAGCAATGTTTACTGCCCACACAGTGTCTCTGTGCTCGGCAGTGATGCAACAGACGGACTCTCCTCAGTAAATCCAGCTAATGTTATCATTTCCAGACTGTTTGAACAGAACGCTCTCTGTCTGTCCTCTCCGTCTAGCGTTAGCATTAGCCACCGAAAAGCAGCAACTCATTCAGAGTATGATTCTGTCATTAGCTCACTGATACTGTTTACTGTCTGGGCCAATGTAGATAACAGTCATATTTGTTTACCAAATATTCAGAGGGGGATTTAGATGGAGGGCTGCAAGGTAGGAGCTTCACGTCCCGGGATCTTTCTGTGTGGAGTTTGCTTGTTCTCCCCGTGCAGTGTGGGTTCTCTCTGGGTTCTCCAACTTCCTCCCACACAGTCCAAAAACATGCTGAGGTTAATTGGTGATTCTAAATTGTCCGTAGGTGTGGATGTGAGTGTGATTGATTGTCTGTTTGTAAGTGTAGCCCTGCGATAGACTGGCGACCTACCTCCCCTGCCTTCACCCTGAGTCAGCTGGGATAGACTCCAGCCCCTCCGCAACCCTAGTGAGGATTAGGGGTGTATAGATAATGGATGGATGGATGGATTTAGATGGAGTGTCAATCATTTAATCTGATTGAAACATGTAAGATATATTGCTCTGAAAGTAACGTCCACGTCACATCAGCATCTCCTGTGTTACCTTTTTTTAAATGTTGGGGAACTTCCATGTATGTGTTTTGTCTTTGATGATTTGTTACTGTTTCTTGTCTAAATGTCATTGCAATTTGTAGATGACTTTAGTTCATCAATCCTTTTCTTTCAAGAATCGGTCATGTCAGATGACATTACTGACAGACACAGAACATTAGAGAGTGTTAGGAGTTTGTTATTAATGTTTGAACAAATCAAACAGCTACATCTACTTCTGAAAGAGACATTTTGGACAAAAGAAACTGTTCTATTCATCACATATTGATTAGAAATTAATAAAGGGGTCTTATTCATTAAGTTTATTCTCAGGTCATCTAAAAGCAATTGCTGCATAATTGCTGTCCACGATATAAATTAGTGTTTCAGTTCTAGCAAACTTGCCAGAATAACCCTAATTATTACAGTTTTATAAGATCACACAGGCGGGAATTGTTTCACTTCAAAGACAGAAAAATCTGCTGTGCACTTTTGCTTAGTGAACAAATTCTGATTATTTTTTCCTCGTCTGCACTCTATGTCTGCAGGTACAATGATACAAAAGATTTAATTAAGGTATTACATGGCTGGGAATTGTTTCACCTTGACAATTTGCCACAGAATTATCAGTAATTTTACGTGTGGGAGTGTGACTGATCATGAGGAAAATAATAAACGTATGTTCGAGATGTTGGAAATGACTGTAATTCCATGATTAAAGGTTCCCTTTGCAACATTCACACCAGCCTCTTGGGCTCATCATCCACACCTCCCACCTGCCTTTACGTTTATTTACACTTACACTGTACAGTATAGTGTAAAATGTCTGTTTCCATGGTCTGTTGGACAGGAGCGGACTTGTGTGTACAAACAGAAACAAGAAACGGAGTGAAGCATTGAGCTGAAATGAAATGACATCCATCCATCCATCATCTATACACCGCTTAATCCTCACTAGGGTCATGGGGGGCTGGAGTCTATCCCAGCTGACTCAGGGTGAAGGCAGGGGACACCCTGGACAGGTCACCAGTCTATCACAGGGCTACATACGTATACATGCAGAAGATAAATAAACTTTGGGAGGTTAATTCTGCAGGGAGGACCAGCAGTTTCAACAGGAGTGGCTCACATGCACATAGTTGTTTGCTAGTGTATTATTGCTATATTAATGTGACTTGCAATGCGTGCATGTTTTGTGTGTGCATGTTAAATTCCTGCAAGTTATACAAAGATATCAGGTAAAAAATAGTCCATTTGTGTGCTTTACCTAAGTCCTCAGAGCTAAAGGTAGAAGCAGGCTCATAGCTTGAACAAACAGCGCTTTCAAACTGACACCCCATCAGCGATTCTGGGATTCGTCTCTCAATAGAAAAGGATTACAGCCCATTATATCTCCCTTAATCCTCTCTCTTTCCTTTCCGTCTCTCACTCTCTTCCTTTTCTTCTCTTTCTCGCTCTTTTCAAACCGCGGCGCTCGCTCAGTGTTTTGCCCTCCAGATTTCTGTTTTCTTTCGCTGTCTGTCCGTCCAGTTTGTGGAAGAGATAAGCAGCTTTTACGAGGGACAGATGACAGTTGTTGTGGGCTGTCGACGCAGTTTTTGCAAGTTGTGTTCTTGCCGTTTTATTTTTGTGTTTGGTCGTGAATCATTGTGGTCTTGTATGTGTCCTCGGTGCCTGAGTACAAATGTGTCTTTATATATTATATATATATGTGTGTGTGTCTGTGTGTGTGTGTGTGGTCCTTCAAAACGTAATTTTCCCTTATAATTTTCACTTTTCTTTTAATCATACCCCGCTTCACAGGATCTGCCTTGCTCCATCAAAGCGTAACAGAAAGATGACAGGACTTTTTTCCTCTTTCCTTCTCTTCTCTCTCCAGCTACCTAATTACTTTCTCCTCCTCCGCCGCCTCCCTTTTCCTCTTTCTCTGCAATATATCTCTTTTTAGGAGGAGAAAGAAACAAAAAAAAGAAAAAGAATCCCTGCTACGTTTTGTCTCTCTCTCCTCCTTCATACTTTGCGGACCCTCTGTGAAGTATCCCATTTCCTCTTTGCTTTCATCTCCTTCTCGCTTTATCTCTCTTGTCTTACCATAGATTTATGATGTATTAACCTAGATTAATTGTACTCGTCTGCCCTGACCGGTTGTGATTTTCGAAAAGTTGGTTTGATTAGATGAAAACTAAACTTCATGTAGCGACTGTGAAAGGTAGGCTGCAAGGGAGTTTTTATCAGTTTAAAAAATCTTTAAAACATCTTTGTGGTATGTTCAGCAGCCTGAAACTATCATTCAGTAAACACAACATGTATGCCTGTTCTCAGTCTATACATTCTACATCAGGTCACAACTACACACATGTTGCCAAGATTGTGGGTGTCCTGTATTGTGTAATCATATTAACTGTTACGTTGCCTGGAGTATGCACTGTATGTCTCTTTTTTTTATCTTTGTGACGGCCACCTTGAATAAGCAATGCTCTTTTTGTTTAGCAGTGTTTTCCTTCTCCTTATTTGCCTCCCTCAGAACACTTAAGCCATTTCCGCACCCCACACAGTTGCACTTGGATCAGCACACAGCCCACAAATCCACTTTGAGTCGCAACAATAATGACTGTGAAAATTTCGGTCCCTCAGAGGAGGATTATAATCCGCTGGCCCCAAGCCAAGAATTATAAAAGGGTAAGCCAAGTCTGCATCCCGAGGGCTCACAATGAGTTACATTTCTTGTATTACATTACAATAATAATGTGAAACTTCATCGACCCTCCGGAGGCAACTGCTCTTCTCAGTCCTCTCCACAAGGAGTTAAGACGAACAGAGCAGAAACCCTTGAGCTTTCTTTAACAATGCCTTGGCACTCTGAATGCGGCTGTATTAACTGCGGTCATCTGGACAGCGAGCGATAACGTCCCTCCATCGCGAGCCAATTTCAGGGAGCTACGAGTAGACCTGTCACATTTATTACATAATCACCTGATGGCAATTATGTGAGCTGACTGTGCTCATTTTGCATAATTATTGGAATCATTTCCATTCATCTGTGTAAAGCAGCTGGATAGAATGAACAGAAATGTCATGTTTCAATCACTATTTCCATGTCATTTTCCCTCTCCCTCTGCGATGGTTTAATGGCACCAACTGTCTATCTCGTGGTGATTAACTTGCAATATTTAACTGCATTTTGTTGAGCGTCTGTCGACATGTGTTTAGTTGCAAAGCCAAACAGTATAGCATCACTTTGGGACGTTTTATTTTGAATGAAAAAGGTGAGCCCAATAACGTAAAGGATGCTGTCGGTCGGATTTGCTGCAAAACAGAGACGGTCAGATATAATAATACCAGTAATCGAAGTGTAGTAAAGACATGAAATAAACAGGAAAAGATAAATACAATTATTAATCACAAATGTTTGTATGGCAATTAATTATCAACTAAAATATCATGTAGGTATGAGTAGATTTTACCTTCAGGCAGAGCCAAGCTAGCTGTTTCCCTCCATCTTTATGCTAAGCTAAGGTGCTATTTATTGATACCAGCCATGTGGCCACCAAAAAACAGGAAGTTTTTCATCTAGTTTTCTCATCTGCAGTTGCTTCAGAAAGTTTTCTACTTTTTTGCACACTTACGCTCATTTTAAAAGGACAGAAGTTGCATTTTTTGTAGTTTTTTGCAAGTTTATTCAAGATCAAAAACTGAAATATCTCATTCACAAAAGCACTGACACCCTTTGACTTGCTGTGACCCCAAATTGCAGTCATGCACATCTTCTTTACTTTAATAATCCGTAAGATTGGTGGGAGTACTCCACAGAAAGGCCGCAAGACCCTCATCAATATAGCAGCTAATTGCAGCCACTCTAAGAAAGAGACTCCTGACAGCCTGCTTAGACTTTGAGCCAAACAGCATTTAAAGAACTCTGCTTATTTTAGCAATTGGTATTACTTTACTGTTTGATGAAAAGTCGTGCTAGTTTAGTCAAATTTTAGTCCTTTGAGTTTTCATTGTTGAAGTTTTGCCAGAGAACTGCAGATTAAAATCAGCTCGAGGGCAACTCTGGTACAATGCATTAGAAAGTAATATTTTAGTTTAATATTGTACATGGTCCCTCAATGTCAAATAAAATTCATTTAAAAAGAAACGAACAAGACTCAAAGCTTTAACTGCTGCCAAAATCACTTCTCTCCGAGGGGTTTGAATGCTTCTGTAAATGCGAGCTTTCACTTTCAGACTTTGAATACATTTGCAAAAATGTCTAAGAACTTTTACTTTGTCATTAAGGGTAATTGAGGCTAGATTAATAGGCAGAAGTATCTATTTTATCCATTTAAAATGAAATTGCGTGCACAAAGGGATCTGAATACTTTCTGTAGTGAATGCATCTTCGCTGGAAAGCAAGTAAGCATATTCCTTAAAAATGTCGAGCTGTTAATTTTAAGGTTGAGTTCACAATTCTTTAAATCTGTCTTAAAATAAAAATCAGGTGTCCAAATAAATGTTAAATGTAGCCATTCCTTTTTTTATTCATAGTTTAAAGCTTCCACAGTCCTACTACTGTCCACAAGTATAGCCCAAGGTTAGTGTCATAGCTACAAACTCACGACTTTGTGGCTGTTTTGAATGCAAAATATGACACCCACTTGATTGGTCTAGATGTGAGTCTTTATTTTATTGCATGTTTTACTAAGCTATTTGCAATGTTGCTTTAAATTGAGCTACAGAATGCTGTTAGTCAGATGTCAGAGTTTGGCATTTCCACAGGGCCTGATGCTTTACGGATGTTTCGACTGTCTGTTTAACCAGTACACCGCTATGACCAAGGCTTTTTTGAGAGAAGCCGGTGATAACTTACAGAGGACGGATTGCTCAGGTGCTGCTCTTCACTGTCGTCCAACCAAACCGCCCCAGTGTAGCTGTAGTTTGAAAACCTTCTTCCACTATGCCGAGGCTTGGCAAGGTCCAGTGGACTGCCAGGCTTGCAGTAAACCGGTGGAAACCCTGGTTGTTGTTTTCCGTTCATCCAGGATTCCTTGTCCAGTTGCAGCATACATCCCCAGACTGTAAGAAGGTGGTTCATGATTTCACATAATCACACTGGGCAGCATCTCATATCAAATAGTGGCACCCTTCACCTGAGTAATGCACTCGACCCCTAATGCTGCATGTCTGAGGCAGCATTACAAGTTACACATGCAATTAAATCACCAATTAATCAGCAATAAGTTGTGTTTGCAACCAGTGCAGCCATCACTTTTAGTTGACTTCAGTTATTTGTTGCACCTTTACTATCCCACCACATCTCAGCAAGGAAACACTGTCTGGATTTCATCAATCCCAGTGTTGAAAATTCCTTAAAAAATGGAAAAATGAATGGTATTTCTGATATGTTGAGTGCAGGCGAACTTCAGTGTGAACTCAACTCCTGTGGGTTGTTATAAACACCATTCCTACATTTTTCTCTAATTGGTTCTGTGTAAAAACAACTTTCCACCAGACTTTTCCTCCTCAGCTACCATTACAACTGCACACCTGCACTCATTCAACTCAGGGTTGTTTTCTGCCTCGTTTTCTCTCTGTCTCTCCCGTTCAGTTAACTTTCCATCCCAGTCAGCTAGTTCGCTTTAGTGTGTGGTGCTCAGAAGGAAACCCCACCCAGACCTCCTGATATACACACTGAACGCAGCTGCTGCCAAACACACGCTTAGATCAAATGGATGTGACGACAGAAAGAAAAGTTTAATTTTAAATCCTCATTGTTGGAATTATTTGCTGCGTGAAAATCAGGATGCATGTTTTTCACTTTGCCACACACGGCACCAAGGTCAGGCTGTTCACACCTCTGCATTAGCGGAGCAGCAGGTGGTCCTCCAGGCTGCCATCACTGCTCACACCAGGATATGGAGCCTATTAGTCCCACACTGGGGCTGGCTGGTGACTCTACACTCTAAAACAGTTTTCTTCACCTAACCCCTCCCAGCACCTGTTTGTGTGTTCGTCAGGCGAAATCCGTGTAAATTTCTCTTCATCCTCGTTCATCAAAAGAAAACTTCCAGCGCTGCCAGACAGACATGATAAAAACAACTAAGGGTGCAGTGTCAGACGTATTCCCCGCAGTTGCAGTGTGCAGATACATATTTTGGCAGCCAAAAAAGCAGTTTTACTTACCTCTTCTCTGGCTCTGGCTCTCTTATTACTGTGAACAATACATGGCTGATCGAGGGAATGCCAAGAGAGTAAGCAGAGATAGGAGTAAAACTAGGAATGATTCACAGCTATTAAACACCCAGAGAGTGTTGTTACACCCTCTCCTCCGCCTGCCTACCTCCGTCTGCCTCCGTCAATTACATCCCTCCACTGCCTTCAGCACAATGAGGGTTGGAATCACTATATTAGAAAGTATTGTTGAGAGTGTTGTGGTGGAAAATTGAAGGTAAAGTCAAGACTTTTTTTTTTTTCTTTCATCCACCGTGTTGAAGTGCTCTGGGGTTGGCAGAATGAAGAACTTCCCCGTCCATGTAAACACTCAGCTGCGACAGTTACCCGAGCGCTTTTACTGCAAAAAGACACAACCCGCCAGGATTGTTTTATCTCCGCAACACAGTAATTAAACTTTCTAATTTATGTTTTACTTGCCTCCGGTTTGTCTTCAACGTGAGCCCGAGCTTGTGAATGGTATCGTAAAAACATCAGTTAATCTGCCTTCCAGGTATCACTTTGTACGTTTCCTTTTTCCATTTCATCACTTCTGTAATGACACACTCCTTCTTCCTGCTCCCATTTCTCACCAATTTACCGTCTCTTACTTCCTATACCACCTATTTTAGCTCATTTCAATCTGTTTCTCGACCACCTGTTGCTAAGAGGACAAAATTGCTGTTTCTCTCATGTCTGAGCATAAACATATAGATTCTATCGCTCTCATTTTGGCTTCCAAGCCACTTCCTACCTCTTCACTTCTCTTTTGAGAGGTTTGTTATTTGCTCTGCGATCTCTCATCTCCTCTCCACTCCCTCTATTACAGATCTGCCACCCATCATCTCCCCTCCCTGCCTCCTTCCATATAAATTGTCCTTTTTCGGTTTGAGGGTTGGAGTGTGTGGGAGTCACAATGAGAGCGATTTATTTGTTCATTTCCTGTAACATTTAGGTGCTGTAATTGTTTTGTTCAACACACTTTTGATGAGCTGCTGTCATAGTTTTCTCCTAAAAACACTGTTCTTCCAAGAAAATCAGGTGGCTGCTACATTTCATCATCTTTTCTAGTTCCCTTCCCTTCTCGGGAACCCTCTTCCCTCTTATGTGCCTCTATGAATCTGCAGAGCACTTCTCATGCTCTGTCCTCTTGTCTTTTTCAAGTGCTTCAAAGAAGTCATCCTCTCTGGGTCTCTGTGTCCTTCTCTTCCATCTAAAAATCGTCTGTTTTCGGATTCTGCTTGAAACCGGGGAGTTGATCTTTTGCCATTGCTTTGCTTCTTTCCATCTGTTGGCCATGCTCCCGGTAGCATATCTGCTTTGAAAGACATGGTAGAGTTTTCTATATGAATCCTATAATATCTCATATTCTCAGGGGTATTTAGCCTGTTTGATATTCAAATAGTGTCCAATAGGGTTGGGTTTCATTTTGTATCTTACTCCAAGATATGTTCAACTCAAAGCTCTTATCAAGCCTTGTGGTTCTTCTACTACAAATGACGAAGACATGCAAATAATAATGATTCTCATTTAAAGCCGGCACTAGCTGTTGCATTTGTTGGTTAAAATGCCCAACACTTGTAAACTCCAAGCAGCTTTTGGGCATTTTTTACACCTGCCACTTTTTTTCCTCACTGTGGACTCATTTTTCACCACAACATAAAGTCCTGCTCCTCTGTGGAAACAGCAGAGAACTCAAAAATGCTGTTTGTGGAATATGACAAAGTAGGAATGCCATAGATTTAAAAAAAAGAAAGAAAGAAAGAAAGAAAAGAAAAGAAAAAACTAACCTTGAATTTCTTTGATTATTTACTTTACAAAACAAAAACGGGAATCAACATGCATAGAATTTGTGCCCACAGGTATTACCAATATAAGAAAAGAATGTGGACTCTACGTACTACAACGGAGTATTAGGGCCACATTAAGAAAAACATTTTTCCACAGATTTCAAGAATAAAGTCGTAGTATTACGAGAAAAAACAACACAAGAAAATTTTAATTTTACAAGAATAAAGTTGTAATTTTACAAGAATAAAGTCATACTTTTATGAGAATAAAGTCATACCATTAAAGAATCTGCAAGAAAATGAATCTGTTTCCAAGGTTCTCTCTTCATTTTCAAAGTCCTGATATTAATGATAATGTGGTGCTGATGCCCCAAAAGATGAAGTATTTCCTGGTTTGTGAAACCGAAGTACAGCGTCACAAAATGCTCCACGGCCCTCATTTTAACAACTTTCCTCTCATAAAACAACTGGTTTAAATGTTACGACTTTATTCTTGTATTATTACGACTTTATTCTTGAAGTCTGTGGAAAAACATTTTCTTAATGTGGCCCGAATACTCCGTCGTAACATGTATTGCTACTTGTATTTTTTATTTAATTCCGTATTTGTCACCAGTCTGCGCTGCGTAAACACAGCCCACAGTTCAACCAGTTCATTTGAAAAGTGCCTGAATTTTTGTCTGTTGGTTGGTTGCAGCTAGTGGCTTTGCACTTGGGCCGAGGAGCTTGGAATTGTTTTTCTTTTACAGAATTTTGTTGGTGCAAATGGTTCATGTTTGGCAAGTTTTTTAATTGAGAGTTAAAATAATCCTGACTTTAAGCTTTGATTGAGTTACCTTTCTGACTGAACCACACACAACTCAGGATTAGTTCAAGGATTGCCCAACAATTCAAACCCCAAAGATTCTTTCTGTTTACAGTTTCTGGCCTTGATAAAGTATGTATTTCGATAATTTTTAAAAACTAACTTTCAAACCCGCCAGCAGAGTTTGGGGTTCATGTTAATTCCTCCCCAGCAACTCTGAAACCTTTGTCTGTTGGTTCGTGTGCTCCCTCCAAGCTGCTGACTCTATTCTGCCAAATGTTGTTAGTGAAAAGATACATCACTGTGTAACATGACTCTACAACCACAAGTGAGGTTTTTTCTTTAGTTTACCAGAGTGCTGACTGTTTTCTCGAGGGATGATCAGCTGACTGTGGCGCATTGAATACAGGAGATTCTCTCAGTCAAACTTTATTTGCTTGAACACTAAACAATCCAAATGCAAGTCACAACTATGTTCAAGCGTTGCTTGAAAGCCTCAAAGTGTAAACTATAATGAACAATTTTAAGATAACAATGCAGCAACAACAGCAGCAATGCTTTCTTTCTTTGTACTAACGATGGATTCTCACATTCTGTGTCTTCCACAAGGACACATACTTGTTGGATCACTATGTGCTGCACAATGTTTGAACAATAAGACGCCAGCAAATGAAATGTTTTCAAGCTATTAGCCTTTTTCCATTTTAAAAAAAAAAAGAAAGGATGTTAAGGGGTTAATTAATCAATATCACATAATCATCAGTAGCTAAATATCTTGTACTGCTCATGTCATTTTCAGGTTGTAGCCACAGGTTGTGAAAAAAGTAGTCTAACTTAACCTCTTAAGACCTGAGCTCTTGTTTAATATGCATTTTTTATTTCTAAAAAATAAAAATAGAAATAAAGAATTTTTAAAAAATATATATATATATTTAAAAAAAACATTAAAATATTTTAATAAAAAATAAATTATAAATAAATTAATTAAAAATAATAAAATAATAATAATAAAATCTAAAAAATAAAAAACAATTTAAAAAATAATTACTGTGGTAATATAACCAAAAATGTCATGTCCACACATGTGGGTGCCAGGTCTTAAAAGGTTAATTAACAGTACTGTCTATTTATTTCGTAGCTACCTTTTTTTTTTTAAAAAAAGAAAAGAAAAGAGAAAACTGTAGTATTTCTGGCATCTCACCCAACATGTGTTTAGAAATCTAAAGAGATGTGGTTAAGAATTTATTTGTGCCTGATGAAAACTTAACATAAAGAGATTTGATGAGGGATGTGCTGAGGGCAAACCTCATCTCTCCTGCCCAGAATCAGTAGAAGCCAGGAAGACTTTTTCAGGGCCCAAATTGAAATATAAAAAAATATATATGAGCACCATTAGTGTTGAACCATTTTTTCGCGTTATAGCTCCTTGCACTTTGCACATGTACAGAAAAAGAAGAACCCCAAAAAGCAGAAACATACCTAATGAGCCATCAAATATGAATCATCCCATTATTCAACCTTCACTGAATAATTTCTTGTTCTAGCTCTCCCTTTATTCTCTCTTTTTGTTCTTCCTCCTCTAAGATGACATGCGGATAACAGGCCGGTTCTTTCCCCGTCGTCCTCTCGTCCTTTTCAAGTGTCAGTCTGTTTTAATTGTCCCCATGACCGCATGGCTTTTACAGAAGCGACTGGAAGGCAATTAGGTCACACAGCCGCTGGTTTGTTGAGGACTCGTGTTTCAGACCAGATGATCAATGTTCTATTTGTCACGGCCTCAAACTACATCAATGAACTATTCATCATTGCGGTTCGAGCAGACAGGCTGACAGACGAGGACGTACAGCGAGCCGTCAGAGTCGCTCTGGAAGCGAAATGTGGATGTCAGAGGGGAAATTCCACAGACAGACATTCATCAACGCTTCCTTCATGTTTATGTACACTTTGTGAAGTTTGTGTCAGACTGATAGCGGCGGTGCTTCGTCTCCATAATGATTTGATGCATGGATGCAAAGCAGAAATGTCTGTCACATAAACAGTTATCTGGTGAATGAAGAGCGAATTTCTAACATTGCTAGGATATTACTGGTTTATCTAATCAGCAGTTTGGAACCCAGAAGCAGCACACGAAGCTCGGGAGCTTTTTGTTAGTTTAGGAGGAGATGGATGATGATGGATGGACTAGCTGAGAGGGGTGGAGCAGGCGACGGTGGATGCTGACAGAAAGTGGAGTGGCTGGCAGAGAGGGAAGCTGAGCTGGTAGGCCGGCCAGAGAAGGAGATCACAGTTCGTCAGCAGCCAAATAGCACATTAGTCAGTCAGCCAGTGAGCGCACATCGGTTACTGGACGCTGCTGGGATTCATTAGGTGGTGATAAGCAGCTGCCAACAGCTCAGGAGGCTGAGGTGGTGTCACACCCACGACATACACAAACACAAAGAGATACACAGCAGACAAAAAAGCACCTGGAGTATTGGCATAAAACACTACAACTGGAGAGCAACAAGTGGCTTATATTTGGTATTAAAGGCAAATTTATGTTTAGCAATATAATGAAGCTAAAAGCTACAGTGCTAGCCAATAAAATTAATGACCACATACAAAAATATGTTTTAACGTATAATAAACCTGAAAATGATCCAATAAAAGTAGGTAATTTGTTTTGTACCTGAGTTCTGGAGCCTGTAAAACGAAGCAGGTTCAACATAACCAGGATTTGTTTTCATTATCTGTCTTCGCTAAACCTAACAACTGGTTACGAACTTGGTTAGTCAGTCCACTTTTTCTTAACTTAGTTATGAATGCTTTTACATAAAACAGGCAGTAGAGAGGCATGTTTTGCAAAAAAAAAAAAACAACTATAATTTAATTTTTAGTGTAATTATACAAACTATAAGCAAAACTGCTGCTGCAGCCAAAACCACAAAGCAAAGCTGGCAAGAAAAAAAACTTCCAACTGAGTGAATGTGTGCGTTAATGGGCTTATTAATATCACTGCCCCTTAATTAAGACACGAGTAGATGTGAGTGTAATTGCTTTTGTAATTAAATTAATGTGTTGCAGATGTATTCTCATGGTGCGTAAGTCAATTTTAGACTTATTCTTTCAGCTGCAACCTTGGCAATGTTAAATAGTCTTGGAGCAAGTACAGAACAAATATAAAAGCACAATTTAAACTTGAAGTAGGCTTTCTGCAAATCTTAGAAATTCAACACATGCAGGGCTTTAGTGTTTTAATCAAGCTCTGTCTGAGGATTATATCACTTGACAAAGGTATGTAGAACAATAAAATGACTTTGAAATGGCTTAGAGTTGACAGAATTAAAGGAAGATTATCTATATCTCTTATATATATGCTTGTAAGTGTGCAGCATAAGTTACTTCAATGATGTGTCCCAGTGCGAGTAGTTTTGGATCGAGGGAATCTCACAAGCTACTCTAAATTCTTCGAGGACTTCAAAGTAGCTCTCCATTACCGTGATGTTTCTGGAATTAGAAAACGATGGCCAGAAGCTTTCATGAGGATTCCCATCGTGTCCATTATCTGTATCTGGTGTCCATTATCTGTATCTGGAGGAGCCGATCCTTATCTAAACGAAGGACCGAAAACAGGGTTGTAGAGAAGAGGTCAGCTTCCTCTTCTAGTAGAGCATTAGTGTCATTAATTTTCCCGAACAGGCTAATGTTACACTGGTCGATGGTCATGAGGATGATGTGCTCTACCTAATGCACAGAGGAAGAGGAAGCTTTACTGGGCGTGGGCCAGAGAGAGAAGAAGAGCCGGGCGATAAGAGCAAGAGGCCGGGAGCGAGAGAGTCACTTAGAGAAAGGAAGGAATGCGGTTATCTCAAAAATATACACCCTTCAGGTTATGGATGGAAACCAACATAAACCGATGTCTTTGGGGTTCTAAGAGCTGTAGGTGGCCAGAGTCAGTTATCCAGATTTCTCCTTGTAGGGCTGTCACTTCTTCTCAAAATCAAACTTGAACAAGTATTTTCCTTTCCCCCGCAAGTTGTGAAAAAAAGCCAAACGTGACAGCCCTGCGCCTTCGGCATGAGCTGTGAAAAATAACCCAAGCTTCTCTGAGAATGCTCGTCAGTCACTCAGTTAACAAAAAAACTGACTCCAGGGAAATTACAGCAAAACCCGAGTCATTACATTTTCATCTAATCAAACTGTGTTTTAAGGTTTTGTTTTGTGTGTGAATTGTAGACTTGTTTGCCCTTTTCAAATTGTATTCCAACAAGCAACAGTGATGGGAGATTTAGCAGCTTGACAGCACCACTAAGGTGACAACGAAAGCAAACCGCACATTTTCTTCACATCACTCAACATCTGGAATCACATATGAGTCATGTGGAGGGGATGAGGTCCCAGATAATTGGACAGGTGGAGACAGAGGGATGTAAAAGCAAGCAGGCGAGGCATTATGGGCCATCCTGTACGGTGCGTGTTTATAGGGAGGTGATGAATCAGCAGCAGATACATCAGCTAATGGGCATCTAAACAAACAAACAGGAACTCAGCTCTTGCAGTTCAAATTCTAACTCACTTAACCGTTGCAGTGATGAGGCTGAAAAGCAGCTGGGTGGTCTAGTCGTTAAAAAGATGGAAGTGAGTCAGTGGGTGCAGGTTCCCCACAACGGCTAAAGCCACCATGGCATGCTGCTTACTTAGTGCTCTTTGTTTGGAGCCGTTTGAGGGAACAAGCTGACAGTTTACACAGCAGAATTAACATTATATGTAGCTTCTTTGTAATATTCACTGACCTTGTAGGTCTGTTTGGGACTTAAACAACTCTAAAGGATGATATAAATGCTTTACC